>NW_026652280.1:83536088-83626366 GCF_009828535.3 Hylobates moloch
ATAAAAGCCAGTCGCATCCTGCACAGACTCAAGACCCGTAGGCGGCCAGAAACACTGATCCTTCCTCATAGTCCTCAGAGCCCCAAAAGCCAGTCCTTCCGAGGTTTGTTTCTGTTTTTTGAGATAGGATCTCGTTCTGTTGCCCAGGCTGGAGTGCAGTGGTGGCAAGATCATGGCTCACTGCTGCCTCAACCTCCCAGCCTCAAGTGAGCCTCCCTCCTCAGCCTCCAAATAGCTAGGTGCACACCACCACACCAGGCTAATTTTAAAATTTTTTTGTAGAGATAGGGTCTTGCCACGTTGCCCAGGCTGGTCTCGAACTCCTGGGCTGAAGTGATTCTCCCACTGTGGCCTCCCAAAGTGTTGGGATTATAGGCGTGAGCCACCGCGCCTGGCCCCTATATCTTCATATAAGGACACTCACCCCATCATGAGGGCTCTTCCAAGAGCTCCTAAAGGGCGTCTTGGTCATTGAATGAGAGTTACAGATAAAGATTCTTTGCTTGGCCAAACTTTAGTCAGGCTTCTGAATCTTCTGCTAGGCCCATCTGTGCACTTCCTTGTAAAATGCAGTTCTAGGCCGGGCGCGGTGGCTCATGCCTGTAATCCCAGCACTCTAAGAGGCTGAGGTGGGCGGATCACTTGAAGTCAGAAGTTCGAGACCAGCTTGCAACATGGTGAAACCCCGTCTCCACCAAAAAAATACAAAAATTGGCCGGGCGTGGTGGTGCATGCCTGTAATCCCAGCTACTTGGGAGGCTGAGGCAGGAGAATCACTTGAACCCCGGAGATGGAGGTTGCAGTGAGCGAGATCGTGCCCCTGTACTTCAGCCTGAGCCACAGAGTGAGATTCCGTCTCAAAAAAAAAAAAAAAAAAAAAATCCAGTTTTAGCGAAAGAACCCTGGCCTATGTCAGCAAGAATCCTGTTAGGTCAGGTTAAGCAGAATCTCCCCTACCCCTTGGTAATTTTCCATCCACTGACCCCCACACTCCTTGGCTATAAATTCCTACTTGCCTGTGCTATATTCAGAGTGGAGCCTAATCTCTCTCCCCGACTGCAAGACCTTGTTGTAGGGATCCCTGTATCAATCTCCATGGTCCTGGATAAAGTTGGCTTGGCCATGCTTTACCAATGTCATGGAATAATTGTTTCTTTAACATTCTCCAAGGCCTTCTTGGTCATTGCACCAACAATTGGAGATCCGAGGTGTTGATCACTCAGCATCGTCTCCTGCACGGTCACCTGAGAACAGATTCCAGGACCCAGGGGAGGGTTGCGGCTAATTAACAGAAGCTCGACATCAGACTTCTGGATCATCGGACCCAGGGTCTCTGCTGGCCACTCTGAATCAAGCTCTCCTGTTCACAGGCAGATGGTGCAGACCTTGCCCCTGGGGCTCAGGCAGGTCCAGAGAGAGGAGAGAGGAGAGAGCAGAGAGCAGGCTCCGGCGTTTCCTTGTAGTACTCTTGCCCCTCCGCCCCTCCGCCCCTCCGCCCCCACCACCTCAGGGTGCAGTCGGACCCCGGAGCTCCGCATCGGATAAATCACTGCACCTCTTGCGAGCTCAGGGAATGAGTGCCTGGGCAGCCGGGCCATGGGCACCAGGACTTTGTGAGTGGGGAAGGGAGTGGGAATCCTTTCAACTATGGCTGAGGCATGTGCGGGAAACAGTTCATTCCCCAACCCCCCTCGCTATCCCCCACAACTACTGAGCTTCCTCTCCCTCCTCCCGGCACCCCCTCTCCCCTCCCCGCCTCCTTCTCTCTCTGGTTCCTTTGCACACACCAGTCTTCTGCCCACAGGCCCTTCCTCTCCATCCTGGCCTAGGAAACTCCTGCACACCCCTCAAGAATCTGCTCTGTCCGGCTCTGGGAAGTCTTGCCACACTTTCCAGCTGGCTTAGGGGGCCCCTCCCTGTTCATCCCCCTCCCGCCTGTTCTTCCCCCTCCCGCCTGTCTCTGGCTCATTTCATGTAGTTCCCGTTTATTTGATTTCTTCTTGCACACCCTTTTCAATTTATGTTCTCTTGCTGTATTTTATGAATGCTCATTAAGCCACCTTAAATCCCATCTGGAATGACTTGGGAGGGGGCCAATGCTGCTGCCCTGTGACTCTTGAGAGTTTGATATAAGACGGCCACAGCTGCCAGCCACAGCCCACGTCCTGGGACTGGCAGATCTCATGATTAGCTCTCCTGGCTCTGCACCAGCTGCCTAAGAAACGTGAGCCTTCTCAAGCTGCCGCCATGAAATATCTGTCCATAAAGATGACTTTTATGGGGAGCCGTGCTGTGGTTCTGAAACGAGATTGACACCTTAGCTTGGTTCATGCATGTAGCACTCCTGGGAATTATGCGGAAGAAAGCTCTGGCCATGGGGCCGGGGTCAGGGGGAGGCAGGCGAGGTGGAGGTGCCCAGGGTGTGAAATCTGAGGAAGTGATGACTCTCAGGCTGTGCCAGAACTGGGTGGACACTGCCTGGCCCCACGGGATGTCCCCCAGTGTGTCCCCTCCCTGCCTCCTGCTGCCTCATCCCAGATGAAGGCTCTCACTTCCACGCCAGGCTCTGCCTATCTCAGGATGAGACTGTCAACTCCCTCCACAGGAGATGCCACACGTGTTGTAAACAGATGTAACTGGCATAGAATATTCCCCAAGTCTGAGTCGTGTGGTTTTGAGTGACACATATCCTGAATGGGACACTCCTATCCAATCCAGATCCTTCCATGCAGCCTCGCCTCCATGCCAGCAGATCTTCTGAGTTGTCTTTGCATTCTTGGTTTCCTATCTCCATGGATGCCTGTCTGACACATGCATGTGTGCACACACGCACACACGCATACCCACCTCTGCAAAGCAAATACAAATACATGGGCTTAGGTGAATTGGAATCCATTCATTCGTCAGATATTTCTTAGGCATATTCTCTATGCTGGGCACTGTCCCACACAATGAGGACATAGCAAGAAACAAAAAGGGGAAAAGTCCCGCCCTCGTGGAGCTTATATTTTGGGGTAGGAGTCAGTCCATAGATAGAAGCCTAAGGAATAAAATATGCCATATGCTAGTCAATACTACATCAAGGAAGGGGTGGGAGTGTTGGGATGGAGCTGAAACTTCAGGAAGGACCAGCCAAGGAGGCCTAAAGGCAAGAGGAAGTGAGCAGTAAGCCCACAGATGTCAGGACAGGAGACCCCACAAAGAGCTGGGGGTAGCAGGTGTGTGAGGGCAGCAGGAGGCCAGTGGGTGGCCAGAGAGAGAGAGAACCCAGGATCACAGTGGGGACAAGGTGGGGGAACACAGTGGCCTGGTGGGCTGTGGGAAGGACTTTGGCTTTGACCATGATGCGCTGCTACCTGGGGAGGTTTAAAGCAGGGGCAGGGCGGGAGATGGGACCTGACTTGCGAATTAACAGGATTCCCCTGGCTGCCTCGAGGGGCGCAGGCCTCTGAGGGTCAGAACTGGACTGGGAGGCTGGTCAGCAGGCTCCTGCTGTCCTCTGTTGGGAGGTGACAGTGGCTAAGACTGGTGTGGAGGCAGTGAGGTGGTGGGAAGTGACAGATTCTCTCTCTCTCTCTGTGTGTGTGTGTATTTTTTTTAAATTTTTTTATTTTTATTTATTTATTTTTGAGACGGAGTCTCGCTCTGTCGCCCAGGCTGGAGTGCAATGGCGTGATCTCGGCTCACTGCAACCTTCGCCTCCCGAGTTCAAGCAATTCTCTTGCCTCAGACTCCCAAGTATCTGGGATTATAGGCGCCTGCTACCATGCTCTGCTAATTTTTGTATTTTTAGTAGAGACAGGGTTTCACCACCTTGGCCAGGCTGGTCTCCAACTCCTGATCTCAGGTGATCCGCCCGCCTTAGCCTCCTAAAATGTTGGGATTACAGGTGTGAGCCACCGCACCCAACCTAGATTCTGGGTATATTTGTATATATTTTGAGTGCAAAGCTGATGGGATTGACTGACAGGCGGGATGTGTGGGAGTGGGAGAGAAGCCAAGGAAGAGCCAAGGCTGATTAGTTGGTTTATTTATTCGGGCAAAATTCACATAATATTAATGTAACCATTTTAGAGTGTATTCAGAGGTATTTTATTTAGTACATTCACAGTGTTGTTCAATCATCACCTCTGTCTCATCCCCAAACATTTCCATCAGCCTGAAAGGAAAACTTTGTATGCATTAAACACTCACTCCTTCTTCCCCTTCCTGGAGCCCCTGACAAGCACGAATCTGCTTTCTGTCTCTATGGATTTACCTATTCTGGTAAATCACTTAGCATAATGTCTTCAAAGTTCACCTATGTGGTGGCATGTGTCAATTTCCTTCCTTTTTAAGGCTGAATAACATTCCACTGTATGGCTAGACCACAATTGTTTAGTCATTCATCTATCCATGGAGATTGGTGTTGTTTCCATGTTTTAGCTACTGTGAATAGTGCTGCTATGAACATTCATGTACAAGTTTCTCTTTGAACACCTGTTTTTTCCCTTTTATTTACTTATTTATTTATTTTGAGACAGGGTCTCTCTCTGTTGCGCAGGCTGGGGTGCAGTAGCATGATCTTGGCTCATTGCAGCCTCCACCTCCCGACCCAAGTGATTCTTTTTTTTTTTTTTTTTTTGAGTTTCGCTCCTGTTGCCCAGGCTGGAGTGCAATGGCATGATCTTGGCTCATCACAACCTCCACCTCCCAGGTTCAAGCGATTCTCCTGCTTCAGCCTCCCGAGTAGCTGGGATTACAGGCATGTGCCACCACTCCCAGCTAATCATATATTTTTAGTAGAGATGGGGGTTTCTCTAGGTTGGTCAGGCTGGTCTCAAACTGCTGACCTCAGGTGATCCGGCCACCTCAGCCTCCCAAAGTGCTGGGATTACAGGCATGAGCCATCGAGCCTGGCCCCCAGGTGATTCTTTTACCTCAGCCTCTTGAGTAGCTGAAACCATGGACATGTGCCACCACACCTGGCTAGTTTTTAAATTTTTTGTACAGACAGGGTTTTGCCATGTTGCCCAGGCTGGTCTCGAACCCCTAGGCTCAAGTGATTGCCCTACCTCAGCCTCCCAAAGTGCTGGGGTTACAGGCTCGAGCCACTGTGCCTGGCCTGAGCACCTGTTTTCAATTCTTTGGGGTATGTATACACGGGAGTAAAACTGCAGGATGGTATAGTAATTCCATGCTTAACTTTGTGAGGAACGGCCAAGCTGTTCTTCACAGCAGCAGTACCATTTGACATTCCCACCAGCAAGGTACAAGGGTTCCTCTTTTTCCACATCCCTGCCAACACTTGCTATTGTCTGTGTGTGTTTTTTTAAATTATAGCCATCCTGGAGGGTGGGCGGTGGTATCTCATTGTGGGTTAGATTTGCAGTCCCTAATGACTAATGATGGTGAGCATCTTTTCATGTGCTTCTTGGCCATTTGTGGAGCCAAGGGGCTTAACCTGAGCAACCAGAGGAAGGATGGAGCTGTGAAGAAGCAAGATGGGGAACGTGGAAGGAGAGGAGGTCGGTTTGACAGGCTGAGTTTGATGTCCCCAAGTGGAGAGGTCCAACTGTTTGAGGCCTGTGAACCAGAGCGACTCCATCTTGAATAGGAGCTGTGTAAAATGGGGCTGAAACCTCCTGAGCTGCATTCGCAGACAGTTAAGGCACTCTAAGTCACAGGAAGAGATAGGGGTCAGCACAAGATACAGGTCCTGAAGACCTTGCTGATAAAACAGGTTGCAGTAAAGAAGCCGGCTAAAACCCACCAAAACCAAGATGACCACAACAGTGACCTCTGGTTGTCCTCACTGCTTCACTCCCATCAGCGCCACGACAGTTTACAGATGCCATGGCAATGTCAGGAAGTTACCCTGTGTGGTCTAAAAAGGGGAGGCATGAATAATCCATCCCTTGTTTAGCAGATCATCAAGAAATAACCATAAAAATAGGCAACCAGCAGCCCTTGGGGCTGCTCTGTCTATAGAGTAGCCATTATTTTATTCCGCTGCTTTTTTTTTTTTTTTTTGAGGCGGAGTCTCGCTGTGTCGCCCAGGCTGGAGTGCAGTGGCACGATCTCGGCTCACTGCAACATCCACCTCCCAGGTTTAAGTGATTCTCCTGCCTCAGCCCCACAAGTAGTTGGGATTACAGATGCCCGCCACCATGCCTGGCTAATTTTTCTTTTTTTTTCTTGTTTTTTGAGACGGAGTCTCACTCTGTTGCCCAAGCTGGAGTGCAGTGGCGCGATCTCGGTTCACTGCAACCTCCACCTCCCGGGTTCAAGCGATTCTCCTGCCTCAGCGTCCCGAGTAGCTGGGACTACAAGTGCATGCCACCATGCCCAGCTAATTTTTTGTATTTTTAGTAGAAACGGATTTCAACATGTTGGCCAGGCTGGTCTCGCACTCCTGACCTCAGGTGAACCGCCCGCCTCAGTCTCCCAAAGTGCTGGGATTACAGGCATGAGCCACTGCCCCCGACCTAATTTTTGTATTTTTAGTAGAGACGGGGTTTCACCATGTTGGCCAGGCTGGTCTCGAACCCCTGACCTCAGGTGATCCACCCACCTCGGCCTCCTGAAGTGCTGGGATTACAGGTGTGAACCACTGCACCTGGCCAATTTTTTGTATTTTTAGTAGAGACGGGGTTTCACCACGTTGGCCAGGCTGGTCTCGAACTCCTGACCTCGTGATTCGCCTGCCTCAGCCTCCCAGAGTGCTGGGATGACAGGCGTGAGCCACCGCGCCCAGCCTATTCCTCTACTTTCTTAATAAACTTGCTTTCACTTTATGGACTCGCCCTGAATTCTTTCTTGCATGAGATCCAAGAACCCTCTTTTGGGGTTTGGATCAGGACCCCCTTCCTGTAACACAACTGTGGTTAGCTGTGACTCAGGGGTTTGGGGGAGGCCTGTGCTAGGTATATGAACTTGGATGTGATCCACGAGGTGCAAGCGTGAGTCGGGCACACCCACAGTAGAGGCCGGCCCATGAGGAGGAAGACGCAGCAGGAGTGGGGAGAAGACCAGGTGCACGAGGCCCCTGGAGGCCCTGGAGGGAGTGTTTCAAGGAAGGGAGGGTGAGCACCTGGATCCCATGCTCTGGTGATTGAGTACCACAGGGCTGACAGCTGACTTGGCAGAGCGAGGTGACCTTGACAAGGGCAGTTTGGGCTGCAAGCCTGCCTTGAGTGGGCTTTGCGAGAGGACAGGAAGTGTGGGAGTGGAAAGAGGGGAGAGACGCTCTTCAGAGGCTTCAGGGCTTTGCTGTCAAGAGAAGGAGGGAAATAAGATGGCATTTGAAAAAGGAGTGAGATGAAGAGAGTTTGACGGAGAGCTGACGGGATGCCTGGGTGGAGAGGAGAAACGTGATGAAACTTGGAGCGGGAGGCATGCTAGACCCACCTCCCAATGCCCTGGAGCCTGGGGGAGGGGATGTGCTGTGGGGGTGGAGGAAGTTCTTAGCTTAAAAGGATGCACCAGCTCCAAGGGGAGTGGGGGAGGAAGATAGGGGTCTGAGGAGAAGGGAGGAGGTGGGAGGAGGGCGTGGGCCCAGGGGTGCAGCATGCTTGCCGGGAAGCACTACTGTGGCCCATTTGAGGTTAGCTCAGGAATCGAAATGTTGAAAAAACAGCTGTGTCTTACGCACACATAATCGGCAGGGCGCAGCTATGTAACCGTAAGGACAATTGTTTACATTTGTAAACGGAACCCTTTAACTCCATGGAAAAGCCACTGTGCGCCTAATTCATTCTAGAAGGCCTGTGTGCTACATCTGCCTAACTCAGGATTTCTAACCTGGGCTCCCCGAGGGCCTCAGGCGTATTTTCAGCACCTTCAATTCCCTTACAAGAATAGTTCTGGGAGTTTCATGTCGCTGTTAACTTAAATGCTTGATGCTGGTCCACCCGGATGACTACATATGAGTGCACACTGCCCAGTGGGTTTGTGATCACACGTGTCAGTGCACACTGCCATGTGGGTTGATGGTCAGAGGTGTGAGTGCACACTGCCATGTGGGTTCATTGTCACAGTTGTGAGTGCACACTGCCATGTGGGTTCGTGGTCACAGTTGTGAGTGCACACTGCCATGTGGGTTCGTGATCACAGGTGTGAGTGCACACTGCCATGTGGGTTCATGGTCACAGGTGTGAGTGCACACTGCCACGTGGGTTCATGGTCACAGGTGTGAGTGCACACTGCCATGTGGGTTCGTGGTCACAGGTGTTTGTGTTTGTCTCAGCAGAACAGAGGCAGGCTACTATAGACAGATGCATTCTGGCCACGGTTCCAGTGGAGAACCCCGGTGGAACAACCCACCAAACCCACTGTGCCATTGCTGAGTAATGGGGGACTTAGTTTCAGCAAAATGACATCATCACTTACGTTAATTTAGTGCTGTTTGAATTTTACTGGTCGTTTGTTTTGTGTTTAATTTGTATTGGCTTATAGTTCTGTAAGAACAACAATCATAGCTTTTGTGTTTATCTGTATTTAAGTAAATTATAAAGAATGAGGCCGGGTGCGGTAGCTCACGCCTATAATCCCAGCACTTTGGGAGGCCAAGGTGGGTGGATCACTTAAGGCCAGGAGTTCTAGAACTGCCTGGCCAACATGGTGAAACCCTATCTCTACTAAAAATACAAAAAAATTAGCTAGGCATGGTAGTGCACATCCGTAATCCTAGCTACTCGGGAGGCTGAGGTAGGAGGATTGCTTGAACCTGGGAGGTGGAGATTGCAGTGAGTGCTACTGCACTCCAGCCTGCGTGACAGAGCAAGACTCCATCTCACAAAAAGAAAAAAAAGAAGAATGATTTACTCAACAATTGGTGCTGAGAAATTGGATATCTACATGCAAAATAATGAAGTTGAACCCTTACCTTACACCATAGACAAAAATTAACCTAAAATGGATCAAAGACCTAAACATAGAACTAAAACTATAAAACTCTTAGAAGAAAACAGGGGAAAAGCTGCATGACATTGGATTTTGCAATCACTTCTTGGTTTTGATACCAAAAGCACAGGCAACAAAAGAAAAAAATAGATAAATAGAACTTTGTTAATATTAAATATTTTGTGCATCAACAGACACTTTTTTTTTTTTTTGAGACAGAGTCCTGCTCTGTTACCCAGGCTAGAGTGCAGTGGGGCGATCTTGGCTCACTGCAACCTCCGGCTCCCAGGTTAAAGTGATTCTCTTGCCTCAGCCTCCGAGTAGCACCACCACACCCTAGTAACTTTTGTATTTTTAGTAGAGACGGGATTTTGTCATGTTGGCCAGGCTGGTCTTGAACTCCTGACCTCAGGTGATCCACCTGCCTCAGCCTCCCAAAGTGCTAGGATTACAGGTGTGAGCCACTGCGCCCAGCCTGATAGGGAGTTAATATCCAAAATGTATAAGGAACTCCTACAACTCAACAATGAAAAACAAATGAATGAAAGAATGGGCAAAGGACTTGAATAGACAGTTCTCCAAAGAAAAACATGAAAGCACATGAAAAGATGCCCAGCATCGCTAATCGTTAGGACACAAATCAAAACCACCACCAGATACCACTTCACACCCAGTCAGATGCCTATAATAAAAAAAACAGCACATGTTGGCGTGGATGTGGAGACTTGGGTACCTGTGTGCCCTGCGGGGGAAAGTGTAAAATGATGAATTTGCTTTGGAAAATGGTATAGTGGTTCCTCAGATAATTAAACATAGAACTACCATATAATCCAGTAATTCCATTTCTGAGTATATACCTAGAACAATAGAAAGCAAGGTGTTGAAGAGATTTGTACACGCATGTTCCTAGCAGCATTCTTCACAATAGGCAAGAGGTGGAAACAATGCAGTTGTCCATTGACAGATGTATTAGTCAGTTTTCATGCTGCTGATAAACACATACCTGAGATTGGTTAACTTTTTTTTTTTTTTTTTTTTTTGAGATGGAGTTTTGTTCTTGTTGCCCAGGCTGGAGTACAACAGCTCGATCTCGGCTCATTGCAACCTCTGCCTCCCGGGTTCAAGCAATTCTCCTGCCTCAGCCTCCTGAGTAGCTGGGATTACAGGTGCCCCCCTACCATGCCCAGCTAATTAAGACTGGTTAACTTATAAAGGAAAGAGGTTTAATTGACTCACAGTTCCACATGGCTGGGGAGGCCTCACAATCATGGTGGAAGGCAAGGAGGAGCAAAGTCATGTCTTACGTGGCGGCAAAAAAGAGAGAGAAATGAGAACGAAGCCAAAGGGGTTTCCCCTTATGAAACCATCAGATCTCATGAGACTTACTCAATACCACGAGAACAGCACAGAGGAAACTGCCCCCATGACTCAACTGTTCCCTCATTGAGTCCCTCCCACAAGTGGGAATTATGGGAGCTACAATTCACGATGAGAGTTGGGTGGGGACACAGCCAAACCATATCAACAGATGAATGGCTAAGCAAAATGTGGCCTATCCATATAGTGGAATATTGCTTAGCCTTAAAAAGGAAGGAAATTCTGACACATGCTACACGTGGATAGACATTCAGGAACTCATGCTAAGTGCAACGAGCCAGTTGCGAAAGGACAGATACTGTAGGATTCCACTTATAGGAGGTACCTGGAGTGAGATGCATAGAGTCAGCAAGTGGAATGGTGGGTGCCAGGGGCTGGGGGAGGGGGAAATGGGGGGTTAATGTGGAGTTCTGGTTGGGAAGATGAAAAAGTTCTGGAGCTGAATGGTGGTGATGGTCACACAACAATGCACTTAATGTCACTGGACTGTATACTTAAGAACGGCTAAAATGATAAATGTTATGATATACATATTTCACCACAATAAAAGTTAAAAAGAATAATTTAGATAAACCCTGGGAAGGTGTTCATCAAGGTTTCCAAAATGCCAGGTGGTCCTGGTCTTAGTCAGGTGTCTGGATGGAGAATGCTGATGCCCCAGCCCCTCCCCCTGTCTGTGCCCACACACAGTGCTGGGCTGGACACTTGTCTGTCCTGAGGGGAATGTGCAGCTTCTGGGCCTCCCTGGAGAGAATGGGTGAAGCAATGCTGGGGGCTCTCTCTATGCCCTCCTCGGGAGGAAATGGGACTCAGGCGATCTTGGACAGAAGCAGGGTCCTGAGCGGGGGATCACCAGCTGCTTCCGTCCGTCTCTCTTAGGCCCTCCTGTCTGCCAGCTGCACCTCTGCTCTCTTCTAAGGGGCAGCCGCCACCAGGGGCAGTTGTCCAGCTCTTGTGCCTGGGCCGGCACTGGCAAGTTCAATTCCATGGGCATAAGCAGTCTCCATTCTGGCTTGGCAGCAAGAAACCTGGCACTGGATGTTGTCCTGGTCCATACATATGTGCCAATTGGTCCAGACTCCTAGAGCTCAACAAATGGCCCTGCGAGAGCCCGGCGCTGTGTGAGCCCGGGGAGGCAGTGCGGTTCAGTGGCCAGGTCATGTCGCCCAGGCTAGGGCTTGGCCTTCTGGGGAGAACAGCGAGGGATGGCCTGCCCTAAAGAAGGCCCTCTCTGAGGTAGGGATGGTTTTCCAGGGTTCCCTGGGCTCTCAGGTGCTCCCTCCTCCCCTGTACCCCACTCTTCCATACCCCGGGGCTCATCCCTTCTCCACTTGGGCCCTTGTTCCACTGAAAATCTCCCCCTACCCTCTCATCTCATGGTTTTCTCCCTCCCCACTGGCTCTGCCTTCCCTACAACCAGCACCAATGCCAGAATCAGCACCAGGAGCTGCCGTTCATATCGTGTCTACCATATGCCCATTTGAATCCTTATTGACAAGCTTGTGACCTTTGTCAAATTAGTGACCTATCTGAGCCTCAGTTTCCTGTCCTGTAAAATGGGCACATTAATACCTATTTTACAGGTGGTCATGAGATGGGTCGTGCCTGACACCATTTGGCGCTCAGCCAACTCTTGTTTGTTTTGTCGATTCTGCTGGGTTGCCTGGCATTTTGATTTATCTTTAATTCGTACCTTTGAATCTGCTGTAAACTTGGCAGCCACATCACCAAGCTCGTTGGATTGCAGGTTGGGAAGCCTAGTTAGAAATCTGTCCTCAGGGTCAAGTTCTCAAGCTTTAGAATGTGGACTCATGACGTCATTTTAGTCCCTGGAGGCATTCTTCTCTAGCTATATGTGGGAAGCTCTGTGTTCCAGACTGTGAGGCTGCCAGGCAGCAAAGCTTCCCAAGTCTCAAGGAGCCATGTTGTGAGTGTTTGACACCCAGGTCTTGGAAAGGAAGGCCAACATGCCCTGGGCTGATCAGACTCCATCATGTTGACTCCTGGGAGGCACATTTTTGAGAAATAGTTAGGAACCAGGAAGCATTCTGAGGAGGAAAGCCAGGATAAAGAAGACTCAGATAAAAACTCATCCCACCAGGTCTGGATGCAGTGTGACTGTATCAGTCAGCTTTTGCTGGGTTATGCCAAGTAACAAACAGGTACCAAACTCAGTGGCTTATAATAATTATAATAAAAAGGGTTGTTCTTATTAATGTTGCACATTGCCTGCAGTAGGTGTGAGCCTGTTCTATGTTTTTTTCATTCCAAGATTCAGGCTGAAAGATCAGCTATGAAACTGCTGGTTTTGAGGCACAGGAAAAAGAGTGATGGCAGAACTGAGAAATGACTTTAAAGCCTCTGCTCAGAAGTGGCTTATATCCCTCTGTTCACATTTTATTGGCCACAGAAAATCACATGATTAAGTATGTCTTCAGACTTGATGGGCTTAGGGAGATACCATGCTCCCACAGGGAGGGGTGGTGACTATTTGGCCAGCACAGAGTAGATACCAACAGTTATTAAACTGTTGAATGAATTAATAGATGAATTCTCTGATCCTGGAATGATTTAAATAAAGAATGGATGACCATTTGTATTAGTTATCTATTGCTGCATAACAAATTATTAAAAAACAGTCTGGGTGTAGTGGCTCACACCTCTAATCCTAGCACTTTGGGAGACTGAGGTGGGAGGATGGCTTGAGCTCAGGAGTTCGAGACCAGCCTGGGCAATGGAGCAAGACCTCATCTCTATTAAAAAAATTTATTAAAAAACTTAGTGGCTTAAAGCAACAATAAACATTTATTATCTCACATAGTTTCTGTGGGGCAGTAATTCTGGAATGGTTTGCTTAGCAGGATGGCTCAGATTTGAGGTTTCTTATGAGATTGTAGCCAAGTTATTGGTCAGAGCTGCAGCCATTTATAGGCTCCACTGCCAAAAGGCTCTGATTCCAGGATGAGTCACTGACATAGATGGGAAATTGGGACTGGCCGTTAGCAGGAAGCCTCAGTTCCTCACCATGTGGCTTATCCACAGGGCTGCTTGAGTGCCCTCACAGTATGGCAGCTGAATTCCTCCAGAGCAAGTAATCTTGGAAAGAACAAGACAGAAGCCACAATGTCTTTAAAGCTTTAGAAGCCACACGCTATCATTTCTACATATCTTAGTGGCTACACAGGTCTTCCCTATTCGATGTGGGAAGGGACTAAATAAAGATGTAAATACCAGGAGGGGATATCATATGGGGCCATGTAGGAGGCAGTCTATCATAGCTCACCCTCTGGCCCCCAATAAATTATATCCTTTCCACATGTAAATACTCTTACCTCCTCACAGCCTCCAAAAGTCTCAGCTTATTAAAGCTCAAAGTCCAGAATCTCATCATCTAAATCAGGTTCAGATGAGGCTTCTAGGGTAAGGCTCCTTAAGTATAGCTCTTGAGAATAGTTTTGCTTGATCTGAAGACATGTGAACTAAAGAGGCAGTTAACTGTATCTCTGTATCTCTGTACCCTGCAACATACAACAGTGAGAGAAGCATAAGATAACTATTATAGATATTCCCAATTCGAGAAGAGAGGCACATAGAGCTGGTTGTGGTGGTGTGTGCCTGTAGTCCCAGCTACTCAGGAGGCAGAGGCAGGAGGACCACTTAAGTCCAGGAGTTCAAGGCCAGCCTGGGCAACATAGTGAGGCCCTGTTTAGAAAAAAATAAAAGGAGGCACACAGGAGTCACTAGCACATAGCAATTCTTAAATCTAGCAGACCACACATTGGAAGTTACTTCATTAGGACTTAAGGGCTGGAAATAATCCTCCTTGGCTCTTGGCTCTGCCCTAGGGACTGTTGGCTTTGTCTAGAAGCTGAGTCATCTTTTCTTTTTCATGAAAGGTGGCTTATCTTAGCAGACGATTGGTTTTCTTAGCTTTCTTCTTACCTATAGAAAAGAAGTCCAAAGTCTTCTTTTTATTTTGTATTGTGTCTGTTTCTTTCAGTCCAAACTAGCAGCGCTTCTGCCAATACAATTCTTGTAAAGCCCTTTTGGGTCCCCTATGAATTTTTTGAGGTTTGCTCTATTTAACAAGTCTCTTTGAGATAAGCCTGTCTCTACCTTGGCATTCTGCTGACACTGCTGAGGAATATCTTCAAACTTCTTAGCAACCTTATTATGAATGATTCTCTGAAGCACCCTTTACATTTTCTGAAGATATAATAAAAGAGTTTATAATCACTCCTCTAGCTTCATCGTTAGACTATGTTTTCCTGTTATTGTCCTGGATTTGATCTTTTCCCGGAAACTATTTCTTAAATTTAGCACTGTTTGCCATCTATAGAAGATGGGACTTTTCAGAACTGGAAAGTCCTGGCACCTTTATGTTGAACAGTTCTTCCTTTAGCTTATTTCTCTCCTATCTCATTTTACTAAAACAGGCAAGAAGAAGTGAAGTGGCACTTCCAATACTCTGCCTGGAAATCTCCCTAACAAGATCACCTAGCCCATTAAGTACATTTTCTACTTTCCACATTACTACAGATAACAGTGCTGCTAAACTTTCAGACACTATAACAGTAATTTTCTCTCCTCCAGTTTCCAATAATACTTTTCTCCATTTTCCTTGGAGTCCTCATCTGCAACACCCTCTAAGGCCACTTGGCTTCAATTAACAGTTGAAGTTCCTGGCCGAGCACAGTGGTTCACACTTGTAATCCCAGCACATTTGGAGGCCGAGGCAGGAGGATCACCTGAGCCCAGGAGTTTGAGACCAGCTTGGGCAACATAGTGAGACCTCAACTCCACAAAGGAAAAAATGAGGCAGGAGGATTGCTTGAACCTGGAAGGTTAAGGCTGCAATGAGCCGTGATCATGCCACTGCACTCCTCCCTGGGTGACAGGAGTGGAAATCTTGTTTCAAAGAAACAAACAACAAGAAACAGGTGAAGTTCTGGCTAGATACCAGAATTGCTTGACTCTTTTGTGCCCCAATTTCTCCCCCTTCCTCAAGCCCATTTCCTACTTAGGGCATTGGAGTGTTCTTTTCTGTTTGTAATATCTTCCAGATATCTTCATGGCTTACTGCTGTCCTTTAATTCAGGTTGCCACTTAAATGTCACCTCTTCAGAGAGGCCATCTGTGACAATCTAATATAGGGTCCCAGGCTGGGCGCTGTGGCTCACGCCTGTAATCCAACACTTTGGGAGGCCGAGGCGGGCGGATTGCCTGAGCTCAGGAGTTGGAGACCACCTTGGGCAACATGGTGAAACCCCATCTCTACTAAAATACAAACAATTAGCCAGGTGTGGTGGCACATGCCTATAATCCCAGCTACTCGGGAGGCTGAGGCAGGAGAATCACTTGAGCCTGGGCGGCGGAGGTTGTAGTGAGCCGAGACTGTGCCATTGCACTCCAGCCTGGGCGACAGAGGGAGACTCTGTCTCAAAAAAAAAAAAAAAAAAAAAAAAGAGTCCCCATTCTCTCTTTATACACTGATTCTGCTTTATTTTTCTTCATAGTACTTTTCACCACCTGACATTATATTATATATCTATTTGTTTACTATCTCTCACTCCATTAGAATTCAAGCTCACGTGGGCGGAGATCCTGTCTGTTTTACTCGTAGCTGCAGTCCTACTGCCTGGAAGAATTCCTGGCATGTCATAGTTGTCCAATAAATATTTGTTGAATGAAGGCATTACGCAGCCTCTGAAGAGGCACCCAGCATAGGTGGACGAGGCTCATGCTGGGATTCAGAGGGGATTCTCTCAAGGCATCCAAGGAAGAACTTTTTGGAAATAACAGGCAACAGGATGCACACAGGTTCGGGAGCAGGATATCGATGGCAGGTCTTGGACTCGAAACAGGATCTGCCCTGCCACGTCTGGCCTTTTGTTTTACCAGAAGAGGTGAAACCTTTAGCAGGTTAGATCTGAGCCTTTTTCCTGAGGAAGGTGATAAGTGGATATTTCCTTTTCCTTTTTTTTTTGAGATGAAGTTTTCACTCTTGATGCCCAGGCTGGAGTGCAATGGTGCGATCTCGGCTCACTGCAACTTCTACCTCCCGGGTTCACGCGATTCTCCTGCCTAAGCCTCTTGAGTAGCTGGGATTACAGGCATGCGCCACCACGCCTGGCTAATTTTGTATTTTTAGTAGAGATGAGGTTTCTCCATGTTGGTCAGGCTGGTCTCGAACTCCCGACCTCAGGTGATCCACCCGCCTTGGCCTCCCAAAGTGCTGGGATTACAGGCGTGAGCCACCCTCCCGGCCTTCCTTTTTCAAAATAGCACACTGGTGCCCATTTGGCCGGTAATTCAGCCTAAGCAGGATTTGTGGACACAGGGGGCTTTTGGGGGCAGGGGTTGGTCAGAGATTAGGGATGGAGTCCATGCACAAACGTCTTCAGTCCCATGGAACTGGGTATATGGGTTGGGGCCACAGAATATGGCAAAGACAGTTTTTGTTTGTTTGTTTGTTTGTTTGTTTTTTGAGACAGAGTCTTGCTCTGTCACCCAGGCTGGAGTGGTGTGATCTCGGCTCACTGCAACCTCCGCGTCCTGGGTTTAAGCAATTGTCCTGCCTCAGCCTCCCGGGTAGCTGGGACTACAGGTGTGTGCCACCATGCCTGGCTAATTTTTTGTATTTTTAGTAGAGACGGGGTTTCACTATGTTGACCAGGCTGGTCTCAAACTCCTGACCTCATGATCCACCCGCCTCGGCCTCCCAAAGTGCTGGGATTACAGGCGTGAGCCATCGCGCCCGGTCAAAGACAGGTTTTATATGGAAGGATGGAAGTGGGAAATTGAGGTGGCAGAAGTTTCAAGAGTATGTGTAGAGAAGGGTCCATGGAGGAGGTGAGGGCAGATCCCCCTCAGCAGACAGACCTGGTTAGACTCAGCTCTGCAAAACATGACCTGAGCTGCTGACAGGCTACTTCAGCCTTTATTTATTCTGCTTAGTGTGAATATTCATACATCTCACTGTGAAAATACTAATATGTTTGATCGCAGGGTAGTGCCCCAGGCCCACTGGGGGCTGTTACATAATGCACAGTGTGTATGCATCACATTCTCTTTCTAAAATGTGAAGAAATCAGATTTCTGAAACACATCTGGCCCCAGGGCTTTTTGAGAAAGTCAGTGGATCTATAAAAACACTAACCCCAGGGGTGCTACAGAATTACACTAGAAAATATGCATCTGGTGCCAAGCACAGGCTTCGCACACAGTAGGTGCTCAATAATTGCAACCCGTTACTGTCTATTCACATCTTGATTTCTAGGAGATATACACGTATGGAAATGTATAAGTTTCATACTTCTTTTGTTAAATTTATTCTGAAATTTTAAATTCTTTTTGATACTATTGTAAATGAAGTTTCTTTTTAAATTTTTTTTTTCTTTTTTGGAGTCTCACTCTGTCACCCAGGCTGGAGTGCAGCAGTGTGATGTCAGCTCACTGCAACTTCCGCCTCCCGGGTTTAAGCAATTCTCCTGCCTGAGCCTCCTGAGTAGCTGGGACTACAGGCACCCGCAACCACATCCAGCTAATTTTTTTTTGTATCTTAGTAGAGGTGGGGTTTCACCATGTTGCCCAGGCTGGTCTTGAACTCCTGAGCTCAGGCAATCCACCTGCCTAGGCCTCCAAAAGCATTAGGATTACAGGCGTGAGCCACCATGCCTGGCCTTTAAATTTCATTTTGTAATGTCCACTGCAAGTATATAGAAATACAATTGGCTTCTATACATATTTTTTATTTTTAGAAATGGAGGTCTCACTATGTTGTTACCCAGGCTGATCTGGAACTCCTGGCCTCAAGCAATCCTGCCTCAGCCTCCCTCAGCTGGGATTACAGACGCAGCCCACTGTGCCTGGCTTGGTTCTTATATATTGATCATGTATCCTGCAACTGTGCTGAACTTGTTTATTAATTCTCGTAACGTTTTTTAGTGGATTCCTTTTTTTTTTTTTTTTTTTTTTTGACAGAGTTTCACTCTTTCATCTAGGCTAGAGTGAAATGGTGTGACCTTGGCTCACTGCAACCTCAGCCCCTGGGTTCAAGTGATTCTCCTGCCTCAGCCTCCCGAGTAGCTGGGATTATAGATGTCTGCCACCATGCCTGGCTAATTTTTATATTTTCAGTAGAGACAGGGTTTCACCATGTTGGCCAGGCTGGTCTCGAACTCCTGACTTCAGGTGATCCACCCGCCTTGGCTTCTCAAAGTGCTGGGATTACAAGGGTGAGCCACTGCGCCCGGCCTAATGGATTTCTTAGGCTTAAAAAATATATGAGATCATGTCATCTGCAAATAGAGATAGTTTTATTTCTTTTTTTCTATATATATATACCTTTTATTTCATTTTTTTTCTCAAACCACTATACCACCAAGGATTTTAATTTCATTTTCTTGCCTAATTGCCCTGGTTAGAACTCCAGTACAACACTGAATTGGAGTGGTTGAGGCAGGCATTCTTGCCTTGTTCCTGATCTTAGGGAGAAAGCTTTCTGTCTTTCACCATTAAATGTTAGCTTAGCAACATGGCGAAACCTCATCCCTACAAAAAATGCAAAAGATAAGCTGGCATGGTGGTGCTCACCTGCAGTCCCAGCTACTCGGGAGGCTGAGATGGGAGAATAACCTGAGTGTGGCAGACGGAGGCTGCAGTGAGCTGTGATCGTGCCACTGTACTCCAGCCTGGGTGACAGAGTGAGACCCTGTCTCGAAAAAACAAAAACAAGCCAGGTGCAGTGGCTCATGCCTGTAATCTTAGCACTTTGGGAGGCCGAGGCAGGTGGATCACCTGAGGTGGGGAGTTTGAGACCAGCCTGACCAACGTGGAGAAACCCCATCTCTACTAAAAATAGAAAATTAGCCAGGCGTGGTGGCACATGCTTGTAATCCCAGCTACTAGGGAGGCTGAGGCAGGAGAATCGCTTGAACCTGGGAGGCGGAGGTTGCGGTGAGCCAAGATCATGCCGTTGCACTCCAGCTTGGGCAACAAGAGCAAAACTCCGTCTCAAAAACAAAACAAAACAAAACAAAAAAAACAAAATGATGTTAGCTGTGGATTTTTCATAGATACCCTTTATTAGGTTGAAGAAACTCCCTTTTATTTTTAGTTTGTTCAATGCCTTTTTCATGAAGGGTGGTAATTTGGTCAATGAGTTTTTCTGTGTCTATTGAGACGATCATGGGTTTTTGTCCTTTATTTTACTGAAAGGGTGATTTGCATTAATTAGTGTTCAGATGTTAAAACAACCTTTCATCATGTGGTCATGATGTATAATCCTCTTTCCTTCCTTCCTTCCTTCCTTCCTTCCTTCCTTCCTTCCTTCTTCCTTCCTTCCTTTCTTTCGTCTTGCTCTGTTGCGCAGGCTGGAGTACCTTGGCATGATCACAGCTCACTGCAACCTCGACCTACTGGCTCAAACAATTCTTGCACCTCAGCCTCCCAAGTAGCTGGGGCTACAGGCGTGCACCACAATGCCTGGTTAATTTTTTAATTTTTTTATAGAGATAGGGTCTCACTATATTACCCAGGCTGGTCTTGAACTCCTGAGTTCAAGAGATTCTCCTGCCTCAGCCACCCAAAGTGCTGGAATTACAGGCGTAAGCCACCACACCTGGCCCTTTTTATACGTTGCTGGATTTGTTTTGCTAGTATTTTGTGGAGAATTTTCACGTCTCTATTTATAAGAAATATTGGTCTGTAGTTCTCGTTTCTTATGATGTTTTTGTCTAGTTTTGGTATCAGGGTAATGCTGGCCTCAGACTGAGTTGGTAAGTGTTCTTTCTTTTACATTTTGGCAGAGTTTGTGAAGGGTTGGTAGTAATTCCTTAAATGTTTGGTGGAATTCACCAACGCAGCTTTCTTGGCCTGGGCTTTTCTTTGTGGATAGTTTTCTTATTTATCAATCCAATCTTTTAATTGTCATAAATGTATTCAGGTTTTCTGTTTCTTCTAGAGTCAGTTTCTATAGTTTGTGTCTTTCTAGGACAGAGGTGTCCAATCTTTTGGCTTCCCTGATCCACACTGGAAGAAGAAGAATCATCTTGGGGCACACATAAAATACACTAACATTGACGATAGCTGATGAGTTAAAAAAAAAAAAATGGCAAAGAAATCTCATAATGTTTTAAGAAAGCTTACAAATTTGTGTTGGGCCGCAGATTGGAGAAGCTTGTTCTAGGATTTGTTCATTTCACCTAAGTTACTAATTTGCCGGTGTACTGTTTATATTTATTTGAAAGAGCTCCTTACACTCTAGCTGCTGATGGCTCCTCCTTGAATCTCTCTCCTTTTGATTTTCATGATGTGCTTTCTTAATAGTCTTGTGACTTTGGCCTCATTAGAATGGGGACGATGAGAGGGCCCCCCACCGTTGAGTGCTCGTCAGGGTCAGATGAGCGGTGCCTGGGACGTGTGGAGTGTGGCGCCTGACTCTGGGGAAGCACTAAGCGCCTGCTCGCTCTCGTTCTCACCCTCCCGGCTGCCTCCAGCTCTGGCTACTCACCCTCAGCCTCAGCAGCCATTCTTCAGGCCAGTGACTTTCAGCTGGGGGTGATTTTACCTCCCTGGGGAACTTTGGCCATGTTCGGAGACATCTTTGGTGTCACCACCAGAGGCTTGCGATTGACTACCAGCAGGAAGAGCCCCAGACACTGCCAAACACCCCGCAATGCACACGCATCCTGCTGCAGCAAAGAATTATCTGGCGCCGAATGGTAGTGCTGAAGTCTCTATGGAAACAGCTCTCCATGACTGTTGTAGAAATAGTAGAAAATATAGTTAAGCCAAAAAAAAGAAAGAAAAAAGAAAAAGAAGAAAAATCTCTTATAATCTTGCCACATTGATAGAACTTCTGTTAGGAAGGAGTATTTTTTATTTTAGAAATAGGAAAGTTTTAAGAATATTCTGGCTCCTTTGAGTTTCCTCCCAGCGATGTCACCTGGTCGTGGTGTGACACAATATGTGCAGTGCTGGTTCAGTCTGTAGATGGTCTCTCCCTCCTTCTTGATGAAGGGCAGGGGCAGTCCCTAGAAGGTGGGCTTAGTCAGGTGAGGGTGAGCAGGGCCCCTGGTTTGTCTGTAGTGTGGCTTGGCGTCTTTCCATTGAACTCTGTGTGCATCTAGATGTGTGTGCATAAGGATGTCCCCGAGTCACCACCCAGCTGGAATGTAGACCAGTACGTTCAACTCTGTAGCCTCATTAGTTAGGGGAAAGAATACAACTTGGGTTCATTTTGGCAGGCCCACTTGGGTTGCATTGTTTGATTATGTAGTAGGTCCCAAGAGTTTTTCTGGGGCCAAGGGCAGCCCAGGCAGGGCACGTGCCCTTGCTGCAGCCAAACACAGACATCATTTGTCCCCTCAGCGTTTGTCACACCTTGATCTCACGTGTCTCCCTTGTAAAGCTCTGTCTCTTGTGTGCTCAGGCGAGACCCGGGGCTCAGATGACGTCTCCCGGAGGAGACACTGGCTTAGCCTGGGCTCTCCTTGGAAAGGTAGCAGATATAAGCTTCAGGCCTCCCTGTGAGAAATCAAACTTGCTCAAAGTTGCTGTGCATTGCCGCATGTCGGTGTCAGAGGCCGAGCCAGCCACCCAAAGGCGCTGAGGCTCAGCCATGGTGGGGTGAACAGGGGTTCAGTATGTTACTTCTCACCCTCTACCATTTGCAGAATGTCAGAGGTAGGTGCATTGGCCCAGCCTTGCAACCGGCTTCCGGTTTGCTGGTGAGGCCCTGAGAAATGCTTGGCCGGGGCGGAGCCTGGGCTTCTGATCTCCAGGCCAGCCATCTGCCCTCTCCACTCCTTTCTCTCCCAGGAGAGGTCTGAGTCAGCCCATCTGAGCTCCACCGGGGCCCAGACTCCATATGCTTAGGCCCTGGGGCCACTAACAGCTGATCTACAACCATGACCTTGGAATCACCAGGGAATTTCAAAAACAGGCAGGGTTCCAAATCTACATTGAGACATCTCTCCTGGGTCAGCCAGGAGGTGAGGGACCACTGTTCTGGCCCCCTCTTTTTACAGAGGAAGAAGCAACACCCAGCCTGAAGGAGGAGACTGACCACAGCCAATGAATCCCCCAACGCCACCTTCACCTTCTCTCTCTCTCCCTCTCCTGCTGGTGTGTGTTTCGGGGGTGTGAACATGTGGACTCGTACGTGCCATGTATATGACCTTCCCTCTGTCTGCTTTAAGCCTTCCCTGATATAGCGTGTGGCCTGCAGGGTCTGCTTGATGCCGACATCGACCCCGCAATGGGGACAGACCCTGGGGATGTGTGATCCTGAGTCGGCGGGGGGCCCGCTGTTCTTTGGGAGCTAAAATCTGCCATTTCGCTTAGCAGAGATCCCAGTTCACAATAGAAGAGGTGGCCGCCGACAGCTTAGAAACGCGGCCTCTGGCTTCATGAAAGGTGACTTTGAAAAGCTGCATTTGTGCTTGACGAGGTCTGGGAAGCTGAGCTTTACGGTGACAAATGATTTCAGCACGAGGCCACGCTGTCAGGAGCAGTAGGGGATAAAAGGCTCCTTCTCCAAGGCTCCCCTTTAAAACATTTCTTTTTATTACGAACTATTTCAAACACACACACGAGTGGAGAGAACAGTACAATGAAGCCCCATATACCCATCACTCATCCAGATTAGATGATCAGCACGATTTGGCCACATTGCTTCACTATCTCCTCTTTCTTTCTTCTCTTTCTTTCTGATGGAGTATTTAAAATAAAATCTCAACCATCATGTGGCTTCACCTTTGTATCTTCCTCTGAAAAAAAGATATTTTCTTACATAACCACGAAGCCATTACCACACCTGACAAAGTCAATATTAACCCCTCGGGGCCATCTGATACCCAGCCCATAATCAAATGTCCCTGTTTGCCCTAAAATGGGCTTTCTATACTGTTGGAATCTGGATTCAGAAAAGGCTCATGTGCAGTGTTTGGTCATTAGGTCTGTTATTTATTTAATTTTTTTGGAAACAGGGTCTCGCTGTGTCACCTAGGCTGGAGTGCAGTGGTGCGATCATGGGTCACTGCCACCTCCAACTCCCAGGCTCAAGGGACCCTCCTCTCTCAGCCTCACAAGTAGCTGGGACTTGTAGTCAGGCATGTGCTGCCACGCCTGGCGAATTTTAAAATTTTCTGTAGAGATGGGCCCTTGCTATGTTGCCCAGGCTGTTCTCAAACTCCTGGGCTCAAGTGATCCTCTAGCCTTGGCCTCCAAAGTGCTGGGATTACAGGCATGAGCCACTTCACCCTGCCTAGGTCTTGGGCTGATCCCCACCCTTCCTCTTATAAATTTAATGACATTGACTTATTGTAGAAACCTGGCTATTTCTGCTTAAGTTTGCTCCACATCCTGGGCTCCTCTGTCTGCTTCCTCATGGCGTTGAACTCACCTCCCTCCCCTATGCTTCCTGTAAGTGGATGTCAGCATTAGAGGCTCAATGAGAATGAGGTTCACCTTTTCTTTCCCCAAGAACAGGCCATGGGTGGTTCTGGGTGCTTCTCACTGTCTTATCGGGGGCATGCCTGGTTGGCTTGTCTCTCTTTTCGTTATGGTCAAAAGGACCTGTGGGTTCAGAGGGTGACAGCTCCACCCGTCCATGGTAAAGTTCCTTGTCTCGTAGCTCATCTTCAAAGATGGTCCCCAGCGAATGTGCCTCCCAGTGTTCTCACCCTTAGGTAGTCTCCTCCCCGGGGCTGAATCCGGGCTGGCTGGCTGACTTGCTTTTGCCCACTATGGTGTGGTGGAGTGACCTCGTTTGATTTCTGAGGCTGGGTCATAGAAGCCTTGTCCTCTGAAAGTCTCCAGTCTTTCAGAACATGCACTCTGGGGGAAGCCAGCTGCCATGAAAGGAGTGAGACTATTCTGTGACCACCATGAGGGGAGGAAGCCCAAGCTAACCATGGGGAGAGGCACCTAAAGAGAGAGAGAGAGAGAGAGAGAGAGAGAGAGAGACCCACCAGCCCTTGCTGCCTCCTGCAGTCTCAGCTGAGGCACCAGACACCAGACTGCTGAAGACATCCTGGGTATCCTGTCTAGTTGAGTTTTCAAATCACCCCATTCCCAGCTGCCGTTTGACTCCAACTGTATGAGAGGCCCCAGGTGAGATCTGCCCAGCTGAGCCCTGTCAGCTCATATTCAGTCAACTCTGAATGTGAGAGGTAATATGAAATTGTTGTCATTAGTTACCACATTTAGGGATGGCTTGTTATTAACTGGGAACACCAATCAACTTTTCCCCTACATGTTTTAACCATTGCCTGAATCAATCACTTTATTAGAAGTTACAAAAATGAATTTCTAATTCCATCATTCCTCTCACATTTATTTGCTTGGTTACCCTGAGATAAGGTCCCTAGATGAAAGATGGGGAAATGATGGGATTCTCTCCTTTTCATGGATGGCCCACTCTGCTTTGAAAGTGGTGATCTGACCCTTCCTGGATTCTTGGCCCAGATCAAGGTAGGAGAGAAAGAGGAAGACAGATAAGAGGTGGAAGGTGAACAGGAGACTTGGTTTCCAAGGAAACCACCAGGTAATCATCAGGCCCTCTGAGGATCATTATTTCTTTCTCTTGCTAAAAGCCAGATGCTGTCACCTTCTAAGCCAGCTCAGATGCTTGGGCAGGCACTAAAATGGGTCCTCAGGGGAGGCAATGGGTGTGAGACCCTGTGGGGTAGCTGCTTCCACCCTCAGGCTGGCTCCCTCTCCAGGGCCTGTAGGTCCTCACCCCTTCCTCTCAAAGACAGACCCCTTACCCCAAATTTCCTCGGGCCACGAGGAGTGCCCAGTTCTGGGCTGAGGGCTGCATGCAAAGCTGTCTTCCCAGGAGCTCCAAGGGACAGGATGACTTTGCTCAGAGTCATGTCCTGGGCCTTCATCTGTGAGAACATTAAATCTGAGGACCCTGCCTTGTCCCAGGGTGGAGAGATGGTGCCCTGAATTCCAAATCCTTCAGAAGGAAAATAAACAATGACCCTGTGTCCAGTGATCAGAGGTGACTCTAGAGTGAGCCTGGCCATGGTGCAAGAGCTGCCTGGGGCAGTTAAGAGCCACTATTTATTTATTTATTTTGATTGATTGATTGATTGATTGATTGAGATGGAGCCTTGCTCTGTCGCCCAGGCTTGAGTGCAGTGGCGCGATCTTGGCTCACTGCACCTCCGCCTCCTGAGTTCAAGTGATTCTCCTGCCTCAGCCTCCTGAGTAGCTGGGACCACAGGCATGTACCACCACACCCAGCTAATTTTTGTATTTTTAGTAAAGATGGGGTTTCACCACGTTGGCCAGGCTGGTCTTAATCTCCTGCCCTCAGGTGATCCACCCACCTTGGCCTCCCAAAGTGCTGGGATTACAGGCATGAGCCACCGCACCCGGCCGAGAGCCACCATTTAATGAGCACTTACTATGTGCAGGACAGACTGAGGGCCACTCAGTGCTGCAGACTAGTGACCTCACAGATCCTTGCAAGAGTTCCCTGAATGGGCGTACCCTTCAACCCAGTTCACAGATGTAGGGATGGAGGCCCAGCAAGGTCGAGCCACTTGTCCAAGGTCATGCCAAGTGCCGCCTGCCGTCTAACTGCAGAACCGATTCAGACATTCGTCCCTTGCCAAGCCCCGTCTTGCTGGGAGTCACTCTGGCAATGAGAACATCTTGTTTTATTATTTACCTCCAACTGTGCACCTGGATTTGTTGGGTGACCCATAAGGCATAAAGGATGGAGGAGTCCTACTCCAGGCTGGTGCCTGAGTCCTGATTGTGTGTGGGCCCCCTTGCCCCCCCACCCCACCCTGGGGCACTCAGGGCAGATCTGAGTTCTGATTGGCTGGACCAGCTTTGGGTGGGGCTGGTCTAGACGTGGTCGGTCATGCACATTCACAGACGTGCTCAATGCAGTCGCTGCCTGGGCAGTGGAGCTGGTGCCGTCTTTGGCATTCTCCGCAGTGTGGAACAGACTTTATTTGTTCTGCAATAGTATCCGACAGCATCCGGTTTAATGGATGCATGGAGGAAATACCGCTAAACACAGTGTCCCCCTCATCAGAAACAATGGCTGGACACGTGTGAACATTTAGGAGGTGTTGCTTCAGTAAACCAAGCTCTTACGAATGGGGGAGGGAACACCATTCCCTACAATGATTGTGCCGTCTGAGCTCGGGTTAGAAGGAGAGGGGTCCAGGGTGGGCCCGCGAGGTTCTTGTCCATGCCGAGCCTGGCTCACATCAGGGCAGGATCACCTCCGCCCAAGGTGGGCTTGGGTGGACCTACTGGCCACCTCTCAGGAACTCAGAACAGCACTGGGTGCTTTCGCCTGGGATTTCAACACATCCCTCCAAGAACCTTGCGAGTCAGGGAGCACTGCGATCCCCATTTCACAGGTGAGGCAGCTGAGGCTCCGCTCACCTCGTTCATTCAAGGTGACATAGCTGTTTTGCTAAATGGAGCCAGGATTAACATGCTGGTCTGGGAACCTTCTGTTCTCTTCCCAGCTGACAAGGAAACTTCACTATCATGGATGCATCAAGACCTTAGATTATATTTTCTCTGATCACAAGGGTAATATGTCGTGATTTCTAAAATAGAGACGTTAGAAAATATAGAGAAAAAGAAAAACATAAAAGTTACTGTGCCCCTATTCAGAGATAAAAGATGTCTATTCTTAGACCAGTGGCTCTCCAACTAGAGCACACATTAAAATCACCTGGAGGGCTTGTTAAAGACACAGATTTCCTGGCTCCATCCTGAGTGTCTGAGTCAGTAGACCTGGGTAAGGGCTAAGAATTTATGTTTTTACTGATTCCTGGGTGATTCCTTTCTTTGGGACAACTGCTTAGATTAGGGTCTGTCAACCTCGGCACCACTGGCACTTGGGGCTGGCGGGTTCTCTGCTGCAAGGCTGTCTTGTACACTGCTGGGTGGTCAGCAACGTCCCTAGCCTCTATCCTCTAGATGCCAGAAGCACCTTCCCCCTGAGCTGTGACAGCCGGAAATGTCTGCAGACATTACCAAATGTCCCCTGGGGTGGGGAGCAAAACTGTTCCCAGTGAGCAGTCCTGTTCTATTCTTGTTTTCTTTTTTTGTTGTTTCTTTTTGAGACGGAGTCTCGCTCTGTCGCCCAGGCTGGAGTGCAGTGGTGTGATCTTGGCTCACTGCAAGCTCTGCCTCCCGAGTTCAAGCGCTTCTGGTTCAGCCTCCTGAGTAGCTGGGATTACAGGCACCTGCCACCACATACGGCTAATTTTTGTATTTTTAGTAGAGACAGCGTTTCGCCATGTTGGTCAGGCTGATCTCAATCTCCTGACCTCAGGCGATCCACCCACCTTGGCCTCCCAAAGTGCTGAGATTACAGGCGTGAGCCACCACGCCTGGCCTCTATTCTTGTTTTCTATGTCTATTTATATTTGCACAGAGAGACAGTCCTCCATCACACACATGCACATATACACATGAACACATGCATGCACACACATGCAGAACACACACGAACATACATACATATTTTTCTTTGGGAATAATGTCAAACTATAAACACAGTTTTATAACTTGCTCTTTTTCACCTAACAACACATTGCCAATTAACTCAGCAATTAGCTTTGCTGGCAGCAGAGAGAAACAGGTTTTCTGTACAGACGATGCGGGAAGCATCACTGAGAGCCTACCACATGGCTCTGGGCCAGGAAGCGGGCAGCAGAGGGGGCACCTTTCAGATCCACCATCCTCTCCTCGGTGCAAGTGCAGGAACCTCCAACTTCGGGCAGGTATGTCCACCTCTTACAAAGCTCTCTGTCTGACTTCCAAAAGCTCTGGATTTAGCTTGTAAGAAAAATGAGTCATCTGACAACATGGTTGTGAACTAGGACAGAGGTGCTCAGGGATGCAGGGCTGTTCTCTCCAGCCTTGCACCGTCTTCCCCCCTCAGTGGGGTCTAGAGGTGGACCAAGAGACCCCAAGCCAGTGCAGAGTGAGTGTCCCCGGCTGTCCCCTGTTTGCCTGGGGGTGGCCAGGCTGGGACTGCATCAGGCAATGGCTGTGGCTATTGTCAGGCAGGCAGGCTGCCCACCACACAGGCCTGACAAAGGCCCTGGAGGGGGTTCCTGGGGCTTTCTATGGGATGCTGGCTTTTGCTATTCCAGTTATCCCTGAGGTCTCCTTGGCTGTCAGCCTCGTGGTTCATTGTCTCCAAGCCAGGAATCGGCCACTGCCCACTGCCCTGAGTGGGGTCTGGTCTTTGGGCTCAGTGTTAGGGTAGTTGCTGGAAACTGCAAGAGGCTGGCTGGGCAGGAATGTTGCAAAGAGAATGCAAGGAAGATGAGAGAGCCGGGTTGCGACCCTCACCGCTGCCTCTCCTGACACCCTCTCCTCCCTCCTCCTGCCCTTGCTAAAATAGTTTGGGGGGAATTGACTCAGCCTCAAGGGATGGGCCCTGACGGGTCTAAACAATCCATGCGATCCTGTCCTCTGTCCCATGGGGTTTCTGTGCCAGAGCTGTGTGGGCATCTAGTGTGTGCCTCTCTTCCCAACTGTGTAGTCAGGTTAGTGGCTTGAAATTAGCCATGGGGTGGCCGGGCGCGGTGGCTCACACCCATAATCTCAGCACTCTGGGAGGCTGAGGCTGGCGAATCACCTGAGGTCAGGAGTTTGAGACCAGCCTGGCCAGCATGGTGAAACCTTGTCTCTACTGAAAATACAAAAATTAGCCGGGTGTGGTGGCAGGTGCCTGTAATCCCAGCTACTCGGGAGGCTGAGACAGGAGAATCACTGGAAATGGGGAGGTGGAGATTGCAGTGAACCGAGATTGCGCCACTGCATTTTAGCCTGGGCAACAGAGCAATACCCAGTCTCCAAAAAAAAAAAAAATTCAACCATGGGGAGAGTGCTTACACCACAGAAAATGGCACATGCTATAAATTAGAGCTTTTCCTCACACCCATCCCCACCCCAGAGAGCTGTTTTAGCTACACACCACTGACCCTCTCCCACTAATTGTGATCAAGGAGCCAGGCAACAAGCTGCTGCTGGTGGCCACCGCACAACCACAGAGGGCTGACAGCAGGAGGACAGTGCGGAGAGACAGAAAGAGCATGGCTGCTGATGACATGCCTGATCATGCCTCACCTCTGGACTTTTTGGTTACATTTTTTCGGCATTCTTGAGAGCATCCTAAATGCTGCACCATGGCCCTGGGGTGATTGACAGAAGGCAACACAAATGCCAGGTGAGGACCTTCAGCCCCAGGCCACTGTGGAACAAGCAGGGCTGTTTTTGTCAGAGCGAAATTCTCTAGCCTGTCAGTGTTGCTGGGTGGACCTTCCCCTTCCTCCTGCCTCCCGAGGGGATGCTGCCCCAAAAGGGTCCATTTCTCAGTCTCCCCTGCCCTTAGAGATGAGCCCTGTTTTTGCCCTTTTGTGATATAAAGTTAGAAGGATGGGAAAGAGAGGAGAGAGGAGACAGGGAGAGGGGGGAGGCCAGGGACACCCACAGGCTATGGAGGGGCGATTTCACAACATGGGAGTTCCTTTGTTGTTTTCTTTTTTTCTTTTCTTTTCTTTCTTTCTTTCGTTGTTTTTTTTTTTTTCTTTGAGATGGAGCCTCGCTCCGTTGCCCAGGCTGGAGTGCAGTGGTGCGATCTTGGTTCACTGCAACCTCTGCCTCCTGGGTTCAAGCAATTCTCCTGCCTCAGTCTCCTGAGTAGCTGGGATTACAGGCACGTGCCACCACACCGGCTAATTTTTGTATTTTTAGTAGAGATGGGGTTTCACCATGTTGGCCAGGCCGGTCTAGAACTCCTGCCCTCAAGTGATCTGCCTGCCTGGGCCTCCCAAAGTGCTGGGATTACAGTCATGAGCCACCGCACCCAGCCCCCTTTTTTTTGAGAGGGAGTCTCGCTCTGTCGCCCAGGCTGGAGTGCAGTGGTGCGGTCTAGGCTCACTGCAACCTCTGCATCCTGGGTTCAAACAATTCTCTTGCCTCAGTCTCCCAAGTAGCCGGGACTATAGGCACACGCCACCATGCCTGGCTAATTTTTGTATTTTTAGTAGAGACGGAGTTTCACCACGTTGGCCAGGCTGGTCTGGAACTCCTGGCCTCAAGTGATCCACCTTCTCGGCCTCCCAAAGTGCTGGGATTACAGGCATGAGCCACCATGCCCCCAGCCACCTTTGTTGTTTTCTGAGGATATTTTAACAACTTCTGGAACACAAATCTGGCTCTGCACAGTGGCTGGATTGGGCAACGTGAGTCCACTGATGTCCCCGCTGCCCCAGGGGCTCTGGTATCTGGGGCAGAGGTGGGACTGGACAGGTCTGAGCAGGATTTTGGCCAATTCCCCTGGGACTTTCCCAGAAAAGAACTGATGGACCCAGGTAGCTAGGGGCGACCATTCTACACCTAGAGAAACCAAAGTGCTTTGAATTTTTTTTTCCTTGGGACATCTCCCAACCCTATTCATAAGCTTTGGTCTCTTTTGTACAGAAGAATGTGGAGTGAAGCAGAATACAGTGACCTAGGGAAAAAAAGAGGAAACAGCGCAATTTTAGCCCAATTTTTCTGGAGCGAATGGAGACCATGCTTTTGGTATTGTCTGGGAGGGTGCACACCATCAGCAGCCTTGGACCAGGCTGGGAAAAGTGTCCAATCAGCGGAGCCCTCAGGGGCTTGTGCTAGTCTTTGAAGAAAGCCCTTTGGAGCCGGCTTCTCACCTGGTTGTGCTGGGGAAGCAGAATTCTCAAAGGTCACGTCGCCCTCCCGCTGCCCAGCGCTGGGGGGAGGATCCTCTCCTAGTCCCTCCGCAGCATCTGGAAACGGCCTCCTCATGGCCTCTGAGACGTTTTCTCTCTCTCCTGGGGGTTGGGGCTCACTTCCTCCCCTTGATGTCTCCCCGTAGGTTCTGTCCTTGGCTGTTTTGCCTCCAGGGGCTTCCTCGGCAATTTCACCTGTTCCATGGTTTCAGTGATCTTGTCTCTCTGGAATGTGGGTGGACAGCGTTGGGAAGCTGTGAATTCTCCAGCACCAAAACTGTCCTCCCTGAAAGGGACAGACAGCCACTCCCCGCAGGGCTGGAGAGACTTGGGGACCCTGAAGAGCAGGGGTCTCAAACTGCAGTGCTGGAAAGGGCCAGGCAGGTGTGCAGAGGAGAGGCCTGGGCCAGCAGGGAGGGGCAGGGTGCAGTCGGCTGGACGGAGAGTGGCCAGGTACCGGGCGAGGACGGCTGAGCTCCAGCTGCTGTGTGGGGATGAGGAGCCTCAGCTGGGCCAGTGCAATGGCACTTACCCACAGGGATGCTGATGCAAATAAGCACGAGCCTCTTACACGGCGCCTGACATGCAACAGGAGGCATCCTCCATGAAGCTGCTTTTAAAAAAAAATTTTCAAGATGGAATCTTGCTCTGTTGCCCAGGCTGGAGTGCAATGGCGCAATCTCGGCTCACTGTAGCCTCGATCCCCTGGGCTCAAGCGATTCTCGCATCTCAGCCTCCTGAGTAGCTGGAACTACAGGCATGCACCACCATGCCTGGCTAATTTTTTGTATTTTTCTTTTGTAGAGTTGGGGATCTCACTATGCTGCCCAGGCTGGTCTTGAACTCCTGGGCTCAAGTGATCTGCCTGCCTTGGCTTCCCAAAGTGTTGGCATTACAGGCATGAGCCACTGTGAGTGGCTCAGGAAGCTTCTCGATTCTTCCACATTGATCTCTCCCTCCTCTGAATGGTTGTCATGGCGTTGTGCCCCTCATGTGGTCCTGATCACATATTTCTCAGGTGACGGGATATATCAGTTAGCTATTGGATAATAGTGTCATGTAACAAATGGTCCCCAAACTCAGTGGCTTAGAACAATGGTGATTTGTTCTCATGATTTTGTGGATTGGTTGGAGCTTGGCTGGTGCAGGCTTCTGACTGGCGCAGCTCAGGTAGCTCCCCTTTTCCCTGCTGGTCTGTGGCTCAGGGGGAGCAGTGCAGCTCCACGGGTCTCTCATCCTCCTTGCACGAGTGGCTCAGCTGGGACATGCTTCTTCCAGAGCAGAACATACGAGGCTTCTTGGTTCCTGGCAGGTGGTCACTTTTGCTTATGTGCCATTGGCCAAAGCAAATCCCATGGACAACCTCAAAGTGAAGGAGCAGGGAAGTACCCACTACCCATGACAAGGCCACAGCAAGGGTGTGATTGTCATAGGAGGTGGTGAGTTGGGACTTCAGCCCCGCCCCGCCCACAGGGACGGAAACAGTTTTAGGTGAGTGCCTTTTTGCAGTGGCTGACTCATGGGGACAGGACCCTTCCTGAATGGCCCTGGGACGCTGTTGAGAGCCATCTCTGGGGGAGAGGTTCCAGCAGCCCAAGTGACATATTAGCAAGAATTCGAGCCAGCATTTCTGTGCACAGGGGTAGGGAGTGGGGAGAAGGGCCTAGCAGGGCAGTGTGGTGCATGCAGTAGGTGCCTACTCAGTGTTTGATGGAGGAATATAGACTGTCTTCTGTCCAGGAGTGAGGGAAGCAGATTTTCTCTGGTTGAGGCAGGGAGGAGGCCGGGGATAGAGGCCTGGGGGGCTTTGATGTCCCTTTCTTGCCCCCAGGAAGCACTGCTGACTCCCACAGAGAGCAGAAAAAGAGCAGGTTAACAAAAGGAGTTTATATTTGGTCTTGAAATATATTCCTTCAGGGGTTTCTTTTTTTCTCCAGCAAGTCAGTTCCTTTTCAGTATTTCCTTTCATTTTGTTTTAGATTTATCTTTCTATAAATAGCATGACTGGAATGAAACATTTATTGAGGTACAGCTCTAGCACAGTGTGCAAAATGCATCGCTCTTAAGAGGACAACTTGATTGCGGGTGACCACACCCATGCCCATGCAGCCAACACCCGCATCAAGGCCTAGGAGGTGCCTCACCCCCGGGAAGGCCCCTCATGCCCCTCCCAGAGGGAAGTTCCATTCTGACTTCTATTGCCATTGTGTGTGTTCTACTGTCTGTTCTGGAACTTCATCGCCACGGAATCCCACAGGGTGTGCTCTTTCGTGTCTGCTTGTTTTCTTCGATTGTTAGTGAGATTCCTCCGTATTACTGCGTGTAGCAGCAGTTTGCTCTTTTTTCCTGGTTCTGTAGTAGTCCATTGCATGAATATATCATTACATATCCATTCTACCATTGATGGATGTTTGGGTGGTTTCTAATCTGGGGCTATATTAAGTAACACTGCTATGAACATTCTTGTACATGTCTTTTGTACAAGAAAATGTACAAAATATGCACTCATTTCTCTTGGATATTTGCCTAGGAGTGGAAATGCTGGATCATAGGGTGGATGTATGTCTAGCTTTAGTAGATAGAGAGGGAAAATGGTTTTCCAAAGTAGTTGTATATAATGAGATTTTCTCGATCCGTCCCTCCCTCCCTCTCTTCTTCCCTCCTTCCCTCCCTCCCTTCCTTCTTCTCTCCTTCCCTCTCTCTCTTTCTTTCCTTCCTTCTTTCTTCCCCAATTTGAACTTCCAAGTTAAACGGGGAATTTAGCACATTCACGTTTATTGTGACAATTGATATATTTGTTTTTATCCTTTTCATCTTATTTTATGGTTACTATTTGTAACAGAAATCACCCAGTTGAAGCAGCGAGAGAGTCATCCAAGGAACTGGGTGCTTACATGATGCTTAGAACAACTGGAGGAGGAGGTTTGGCACTGAACTTTCAGGAGTGATTGACTGCCACCTCAGAACTGGCCTGAAAGGGAATTGCTATTTCTGGCACAGCCGGGAACCTGGGGACTCAGCCCACCACCATCCCAGAGGCTGGCCCAGGGTCACACCATCCCTGCTGGATGCAGGGGTCAGAATGCAGCTGCCACAACCGTGGGCTCCAGGACTGCATGGCTTAACCCAGCAGATGAAGCTGGATGCTGCCTCTGCCCTGGGACCTTGGATCCTCACCACCATCCACATTTGCATCTTTTAAATAACCTTGTTTAAACCTCGAATTCTCTCTTCCTAATCCAAGTTAACTATGAAAACTACCCAACCCCCTAAGGTTTCACTTGGCCACTCTGCCTACACCACCTCAAAAGAGAAACCTAGAACTTTTACTTCCCTTCCCTCGCTCCCTTGCTGCTGCCCCCAACTCGACGTCTGAGTTTTGCAGATGCACTGAGAGTGTTTAGTTCCAGTCTCAGCCCATTTATTATTATATTTTCTCTTCTTTTTGTTTTTTGAGATGGAGTCTTTCTCTGTCACCCAGGCTGGAGTGCAGTGGTGCAATCTCAGCTCACTGCAACCTCCGCCTCCCGGATTCAAGAGATTCTCCTGCCTCAGCCTCCTGAGTAACTGGGATTAACAGGTGTCTGCCACCACGCCCAGCTAATTTTTGTATTTTTGGTAGAGACGGGGTTTCGCCATGTTGACTGGGCTAGTCTTGAACTCCTGACCTCAGGTGATCCACCCACCGCGGCCTCCCAGAGTGTTGGGATTACAGGTGTGAACCACCACGCCTGGCCATACATTGTGTCTTATAGTAAGTTTCCCGCCTTTCAATCATCCCTCCTTTAATTACATGATATTTCTCAGGCACATTGTCATCCATGGAAATGTAATTCAAACACGCTTTGGCGCTGGCTGCTATTTCTTGTGTTCTGTCTTCCACTCTTTTGAGACTTTTGTTCCAATTTGATTTTCAACTTGTTAGAGGGTTTTCTGGTCTGCTTCTCTTGGTTTCTTTTCTTGGTCTGTTGCCTTTTCTCACTAGTTGGCAAATTGGTTCTCTCCCTTCTCACTTCCAGGGATGCAAATGAGAAGTCTGCCTCTCTGTTGTCGCAGGGCCCTTTCTGGCTGGAAGCTCCAAAGACTTCTCTTTATCCTGGAACTCAGACGTCTCACCAGGTGTGTATTTTTTATTCATCACGGCTGCCTGGAGTCCTTTCAGATCACAAGATTCACGTCTCTCTTCTACTCTATTATTTCTTAAATTACTATATCTCCTTTTGTTCCTTTCTCTTCTTTTAGAAACGCTATTCCTTACAATTTAGGGTCCTAGATCTGATTCTTCAGCCTCTTACCTTTTGATTCTTGCCTTCGTTTCTCTGTGTTTGTGTCCGACGTCATGGGCGAGCTCTTCCATCTGATCTGCCAGAATGCAGCTTTTGTTCTGTAGCGTATCTTTCCTCCCTTCATGTCCTGGATTGATTTTTTAATTCTGGAAATCGTGTGTGTGCTGAGGAGCCCTGCTGTGTGTTGTGTGCAGAGGAGGCCCTGGTCTGGCCAGGTGGTTCTTTTTCCACCTGCCCAAAGCAGTGATTTCCTTGGCATCTATGTGGGTGGAGTGACAGAAGCCTGACAGCTGGCTCAAACCTGCAGGGAGTAGAAGACATGGGCAGGGGACAACCCAGTTGGCCACACTGGGACCCTTCACCGAGATGTGCCTTGGGAGGGCCATTTGTACTCTCAGGTCTTGGCTGTAGGAGCAGAAGGCCAGTGGCAAAACTACACGGACCCCAAAGAAGCCATGACCCCAATGCCCATATCAGATGTGGCCAACTTGGTTGATGCAGAAAGAGCCAGTGGGGCACAGAGAGCGAAGAAAAGTTCTGCTTAGAGAGGAAGATCAGGACCCAGTCAAGGAGTGGGTCCTTTATGTGGGAGGAAGAGCCAAACGTATATGTGGTTACCAGAGGGGAACTGTGGCAAGGACAGTGCTCAGTGTCCACTAAACCTGACTCATTTTCTTTCCTTCCTTCCTTCCTTCCTTCCTTCCTTCCTTCCTTCCTTCCTTCCTTCCTCCCTCCCTCCCTCCCTCCCTTCCTCCCTCACTCCCTCTCTTCCTTCCTTTCATCCTTTCTTTCTTCTCTTTCTTTTCTTGTTGTTTTTTTTTTTTTTTTGAGATAGGGTCTCACTCTGTCACCTAGGCTGGAGTGCAGTGGCATGATCTTGGTTCATTACGGCCTCGACCTCCTGGGCTCAAGCCATCCTCCCACCTCAGCTGGGCCTGAAAGGGAATCGCTATTTCTGGCACAGCTGGGAACCTGGGGACTCAGCCCACCACCGTCCCAGAGGCTGGCCCAAGGCCACACCATCCCTGCTGGACGCAGGGGTCAGAATGCAGCTGCCACAACCGTGGGCTCCAGGACTGTGTGGCTTAACCCAGCAGATGAAGCTGGATGCTGCCTCTGCCACCTGAGTGGCTGGGACTACAGGTGCACTCCATCATGCCTGGCTAATCTTTTGATTTTTTTTTTTTTTAATAGAGATGGGGTCTTGCTATGTTTTCCAGGCTGGTCTTGAACTCCTGGGTTCAAGTGATCCTCCTGCCTCAGTCACCCAAAATGTTGGGATTACAGGTGTAAGCCACCTTGCCTGGCTAAATCTGGTTCATTTTCTTCCTGACACACAAACAACAGTTCCCAGATTCTCCTGCAGCTGGCTAGGTCCCTGTGGCCATGTGACCTGTTCTAGCCAATCAAATGTGGGCAGAAGGAGCATGTGCTCCTTCCGTGGCATTCCTATGTGCTGTGATCTGGAAGGCCACATGTTGAGGATGGCAGGGCTCCACGATGGAGGGATCTCAGGTTTCAAAGTCACTGCAATGCCAGAGAACTGCATGGGAGAAGCACTCAACCAAGGACATTCATATTGAACTTTCATGAGCAAGAGATGAACTTGTGTTAAACTACAGGTTTGGGGTGTGCTTGTTACGGCAGCTAACCTATGCTGACTAATACAGAAGTCTTTCCTGGAAGCCCCTGCCTAGCCAACTCATTGATGGGAACTGGGTGCGTGCTCCCCACTGAGTCACTGGCAGGTGGGATTGATATCCAAACCATATCAAGGTCTGCCAGCAGGAAGAAGGTGGGAATTGATTCAGGGTAGGCAACCACAAGCAGCTGCCATACTAGTGAGGCTGAACAGCTTTTTATATTTTTATTGGCTAATTCCACACTTGTTTTGTCAATTGCCTCTTCATGTCCTTTGCCTGTTTGTCTGCCATGTTTGGGGTATCCACTGACTTCTGCTATGGAAGCAGAAGACGCCAGGGGCCCACTTTCTCAGCCTCTCTTGCAGGCTGCAGGCTTATGATTGAGGATCTGCCATTCAGAGGCTCTTGCCTCAGAAATGGATTGAAAGCTAATGGCCAGAGGTAGCAGAAGCCGTGCAGACTTGATTCCAGAGAGAGTGAAAGCAATGGCAGCTGACCCGTGGCGATGCCCAGGACCCAGTAAAAAGGTAGCCATGGCATCTTTACTGGACCAGCTGGAGCACAGTTTCTGTTCCTGTCTGGGAGGCCTGCAAGCCTGGTTCTCCAGCCCACCCAGAAAGTCTGTGGTGGTACTTGATACTCATCCCTTTTCTGCTTAGATCAGCTAAGGTCAGTTTCTGTTGCTTGCGAGAAAAAAACTGTCATATTAACCCTCCGTCTGTATTATCTGTTACAAATCTTTTTTCCAGTTGTCAGTAGTCTTTTAACCATACATATATAGTGGTATAGTTACATATATATTATATATATAATATATAATAGCTTTCTCAGAGAGAAGTTTGAGATTCTCATGCAGCCGCATAGATCAACCATTTAGTTTCTGGTTTTCAGGTCGTATTTATTTATTTACTTATTTATATTTATTTATTTATTTTTGAGACAGAGTCTTGTTTTTTCACCTAGGCTGGAGTGCAGTGGTGCAATCACCGCTCACTGCCTCCTGGGTTGAAGCGATTCTCCTGCCTCAGCCTCCTGAGTAGGTGTGATTACAGACGCCCACCACCACGTGGATCTGGCTAATTTTTGTATTTTTAATAGAGATGGGGTTTCACCACGTTGGCTGGCCAGGCTGGTCTCAACTCCTGACCTCAAGTGATCCGCCCACCTTGGCCTTCCAAAGTGCCCGGCCTCAGGTCATGTTGAAAAAGGCATTCCTTAATCCAAGATTATAAATGTATTCAATTAAATTAAAATATTTAAGTTGTTACTGGATTCAAATATTAATATTTAAATATTTTGTTTAAACATATACATAATTTAAAAATTCAAACACTACCACTAGGCTTAAAATTATATAAATAAAAAAGAGTTCTCTGCTGCATTTCTCTGATTCCCAAAACCCCCTCATTAGGGGCACCCACTTTCAGTTTTTGAGTAGATGTTTCATCTTTTTCTTTCTTTCTTTCTTTCTTCTACTTCTTCTTTTTTTTTTGAGATGGAGTTTTGCTCTTGTTGCTCAGGCTGAAGTGCAATGGTGTGATCTTGGCTCACTGCAACCTCCGCCTCCCGGGTTCAGGCGATTCTCCTGCCTCAGCCTCCTGAGTAGCTGGGACTACAGGCATACGCCACCACACCCGGCTAATTTTTGTATTTTTAGTAGAGATGGAGTTTCACCATGTTGGTCAGACTGGTCTTAAATTCTCGATCTCAGGTGATCCACCTGCCCCGGCCTCCCAAAGTGCTGGGATAACAGGTGTGAGCCACCGCCTGGCCTCATCTTTTTCTTAAACCTCCATTTCTAAGTGAAATGGCTTCTACTCTTAATTCCTGATTTTCTTCACTTGCTGATCTCGGATTTGAGATCTCACTTGCTACCATGAAAAATGAGACTTTATTTTCTTACCATCCACACTTCTATTACCTGTCACTGCTCAGCCTCTTTTAAATCTATGGGCCCCCTCTGTCTTTTCTTTTCTTTTCTTTCCTTTTCAGATGGAGTCTTGCTCACTGCAACCTCCGCCTCCCGGGTTCAAGCGATTCTCCTGCCTCAGCCTCCGGAGCAGCTGGGATTACAGGTGCACACCACCACATCCGGCTAATTTTTGTGTTTTTAGTAGAGGAGGGGTTTCACCATGTTGGCCAGGCTGGTCTGGAACTCCTGACCTCAAGTGATCTGCCCACCTCAGCCTCCCAAAATGCTGGGATTACAGGCTTGAGCCACTGCACCCTGCCCGTTTTTTTCTTTTCTTTATAAAAGTTGAAATCCATTAGCTGTATCTAGTTTTGGGATGTGCATGATAATTGGATACATTCATATAATCAAATCAGGGTAATTGGGATGTCCATCATCTTAAATATTTATCGTTTCCTTGTGCCAGGAACATTAGGATTATCCTTTTCTAGCAATTTTGAAGTGTACAATCGATTAATGTCACCCTACTGATCTATTGAACACCAGATGTTATTTCTTCTACCTAAGTGTGTATTTGTACCCACTCATCAACCTTTCTTCATCCCCTCCTTTCCCCCTCCCCTTCCTGGCCTCCAGTAAGCAGGTTGCTGTTGCAAATTATGTATTGAAGAAACTGGTGCTTTGTCCTATGGTTGCCTGCAGTCTGGATTTTGCTGGTCACGTCCCCTTAGCTTTGTTGAGCAGGCTCCCCAGTCCCTGTATTTCTTGTAATTTGATAGTTGGCAAACTTTTTCCGTAAAGAGCCAGCGAGTAAATATTTTAGGCTTTGTGGGCCATAACAGTCTCTGTGGCAATTCCTCAACTCTGCTGTCACAGCGAGGCCGCAGCCAGAGACAACATGTAAACAGCGGAGCAGGGCTCCGTTCCCACAGCGTGGGATCTGGGTCCCAGTTTGCACAGCCCTGAGTCGAGGGTGGATCTGATCCAGGTCTGATACAGCATTTCAATGGTGATGCCACAGCCTTCCACACCGAGGCACTTAACACCCCATTGTTCCCAATTGCATTTTAACTCAAAAAATACAAAAAGAGATCAAAACTGAAAGTGCAGTTTCCTCATGGTCCCACCACATTTTGGAGAAGTGTATAAATGGAGAAGTGAAAGCTCCGTCTTCTGCCCCTTCCCCATGAGAAAGCCTCTATTAACAGCCAGGTCAGTTTCTTCCAGACTGTTAACATCCGTGTGAGCGCACATGTCTACGCTGCGTGGAGCCTGCCTGCTTCCTGCCCTGCAGGCGTGTCTGCTGTGGGAAGGCTGGAGTTCTGACCTTCCCCCTCCCCCTCTGGGTGACAGGTGGCTCAGTTCTCTTCCCTGCCACGTTCAAGACCAGGTTGCGGGAGGGGGTGAATGTCACTACTCCCCTGCCTGCCACTGTGGAGAGGGGAGACCCTCGCCCCTTTTCTGAATTTTTCCTTACCCCTTTCCTTGGAATAAAGCAAACACCAGACCCAAATGGATTTTAAGTGACACTTTCCCAAGAGTCTGGAGAGGGGACAGAGACTGGACGTGGTGTGTCCTGCCTGAGCCGACTCACCTGCTTACGAGGGCAGAGGCAGGCTGGGGTGGGGCTCATACGCCCCAGAAGCACCCTGGCTCCTCGCTCTCCCATGCCTCTCCCTTTATGTCCTCTGCTATCCAGCGCCTGGGCCCCGGCCCTCCCTGGGACACCATTCTGCCCTGCCCCAGTCCTGGCTCTCCAGTCCCTTTCGGGGACTCACCTCTGGCACCCACTAGATGGCGCTCCCGGCCACTCAGCTCCCCCTGCCTCGTTTTGGGTGGTGCTGGATGTCGGGAGCGCTGGCCTCTGCTCTGCTGATTTGCAGGTGGGAATGCAGAGTGAGCCCGGTGCAGGGGATAGGAGATGGGGGAGTCGAGAGCTGGAGTCAGGCGCCGCTCACGCTGGGATGACGAGGTGTTAACCTCAGACTCTGGGTCCCTTTGGGCCGAAGCTTTAAGAAAACAGGGGCGGCGAGTCCGGCGTCCCAAGGAGCCTTGCCAAGCTGGGCATGGAGAACGGGCCTCCTGGAAGGCCACCCGCCCAGCTACCAAAGAGGCCGCAGAGCTGGAGCCGGGACTTGGAGGATCTCCTTCAGAGAGGCAGGAGGGCGGTCCGAACGTGCCTCCACCCCTGACCTCAAGCCCATGTGGAGAGGGCCAACAGAGCCTCTTGGAGAGCTGGATTTACGTCCTCTGCAGCTTGGGGGACGCGTCGTTGATGGTGACTGACACACCCCAGAGATAGTGACATGCTGATTAAGAGTGACAGCCTGAGGGAGCTGAGCGCAGCATGGCTGGTCTGACAGCTGCTGTCGGTGTCGCGACCCCACCCCACTTCCCCAGCTCCCTGCCTCCTTCCCTGGAGAAGCATCCTCAGCCAATGGAGCCACAATACCTGGTACGTTCAGGGGACGCCCACAGCCCACGGCTAACTGTACAAAAGGCTGTTCCCTCGCCTGCCTCTAGATGGCGATACCTCTGCCCCAGGGCCCTCTGCATATCTGCCAGAGCTGTATTTACCCTGGGACCACGCCTTTACCGTGTCCTTTCTCCTTCCCCGCCCCTCTGCCCTCACATCCTGGGGGCTTGTCCCGAAGAGCTCTCGCCTAGTAAATCCCTATCTTGGGCTCTGCTTTCAGACAGCTGAAGGCAGGGAACACCAGGAGGGGCCCCAGGAAGCTGGCCCCAAGGACGGGATGCTGCGGGAAGATGCCCCGCTGGCCCCTGGTGACTGACTGGAGCCCGTTGTGGGAGGACCCTGGCACGAGGTGGCAGAGCAGCTGCTCAGGCCTCCGCCTGTGGTCACCTGGGACAGGACTCAGGTGGACGGGGATGCCCGGCTCGTTTAATATCACTGATGTTGAGAGACAGATGGGAAAATAGCCGTGAGAAGGACGTGGAGTGGGGAGGCTGTCACTGAACACTACGGACACTTAGAAAAGGGAAAATGACAAGTTCAGGGCCACGGATCACCAATTTAAAGCAAAGTCAGGATTCCTTGGCAGAATTTAACGAAATGCTTCTCTTCTACAGCCAGGGGTCAGAGGGCAGAAGACAAGGTGCAGGACTTCAGAGAAGGCCTAGTTTCCAGCCCAGGGAAGTCCCTTCTCCAAAGTCAGGGCCCCCAGGGGGAGGGTGGGGTCCCTGATATCTGAGATGGACTATCTGGGGAGACACTCTTGAGACACTGAACCCCCAGATTCTCCCATACCTCCTGGCCTGCAGAAGTGGCCCGTTCCCTCTGTTGGAAGACAGAGGTCCTCTCTTGCTTAAAGGACATGCAAAAGCTAAGGGAAGGGACCTTACAAGACAAGGAATTCCTCTCTCCAGCGTCTGTCCCCACCTCCCCTCCTGACCACCAGGCTCAAAGCTGGGATCAGATCTCAGCATGACTTGACCAAGGATGTGCTTTGCATGCCAGGGACCAAGAGGGATTAACAAGCAGAGGAGTGGCGGGAGCAAGCCAGCAGGGACCAGTCGGGTCTGGAGAATATTCCTAGATGTGGACTCTGAAGGTTCTGGATCAAGGGAGGCTGCATAGAAGCTGGAGACTGGAGAGTTAATTAGTAGAGAAAGACTCCCTAACCGCTAAAAAGGCCCTGGGAAGATTCTAATATGTTGCTTGGGAGGGTTCTTTTTTTTGAGACAGAGTCTCTCTCTGTCACCCAGGCTGGAGTGCAGTGGTGCGATCTTGGCTCTGCAACCTCCACTTCCCAGGTTCAAGTGATCCTCCTGTGTCAGCCTCCCAAGTACCTGGGACTGCAGGCATGCACCACCATGCCCAGCTAATTTTTTCTTTTTTTTTAGTAGAGATGGGGTTTTGCCATGTTGGCCAGGCCGGTCTCGAACTCCTGACCTCAAGTGATCTGTCCGCCTCGGCCTCCCAAAGTGCTGGGATTACAGGTGTCAGCCACAGTGCCCAGCACTTGAGACGGTTCTTGAAAGCTTGGAAGAAGTGATAGTGCATAGGCGATGAAGTGGAGATGTCAGAACAGCCCTGGAGAAGGTATGCAAAGTCTCAGAGAAGTGAACAAGCCAGAATGGCTCTTCTATTGTAGGTTGTACAGGAAAACAGCATGACAAGAGTGATGCCATCTTAAAACCGCCATATGATGATGAATGTTTCACCCCCATATACCAAGGTGCTCTGCAGTAAGCTGTTTAAACAATGCCCGTACCATACAAAACCCTTTGTAAAGGTGCTTAGCTAACCCCCTCCCCAAGTGGCTATGAGTTTTGCAATAAAGTCGGAGACGTGGCCACCTGCACATGTTTTACCCTAAAAGCTCGCTACATAAAAGTACTTTCTGCAGGGCAGATGTGGGGATCTACCATTTTGCGGCGGCCCGGAACATCGCTTCTGCTCCTAAGTCCCTATTAAATATTTCTTTACAAGAAACTGGATTTGTCAGCCTCTTTCTTCAGCCTTTCAGCTCCCTTGGCCTTTGCAAGTAGATTTGCACAGATCTGCTCATCATGAAACAGGGTGGAAAACCCACCAGCTGGCCACGTTCTTTGGAAGGTTCCAGCTCTTTACCCAAATGATAAGGTCTGAGCTGTCGAGGAGATGTGGCGTTGCTGAGCAGCCCTGCGGGGGTTGTCCTCGGTGGCCTGGGCCTGGCAGGGGTGGGCTGCCAGGGATCTGGGCTCTCCCATAGCCACAGGGACGACTAGATTCCCGAGTAGCACAGGTCAAAGGGCAGCACTTAACTGTCTGTCACAAGCAAGGGGGTGAGAGGATCAGAATGGACAGCAGGGTTGGGACAGCCGCGGGGGAGCCTGCCCTGCCCAGCCTATGGAGGTGGCTCATAGGACATAGTGTTTCCAGGGGGAAGGTGTCTAGGCAGCCAGCAAGGGTTTTGTTCAACAAATGGAACGAAAAGCAACCAAGAATGGATGAGCAGAAATCCAAGGCCGGATGCCCCAACGGAAAGGAATGATCCCCTGCTGTTTCCAAATCTGAACTTGTTCTCAAACTCAGAATCCATCAGTGGAAGAGGGGCGGGTCCCACGAGGAAGGACCCCGCAGCCATACCATTCCCCAGGACTGTATTGGTTTCCTGGGGCTGCTGTGAAAACCTGCCCCAGACTGGTTGGCTTAAACAATAGAAATGCATTGCCCTGGCCAGGCGCGGTGGCTCACGCCTGTAATCCCAGCACTTTGGGAGGCCGAGGTGGGCGGATCACAAGGTCAGGAGATAGAGACCATCCTCGCTAACATGGTGAAACCCCGTCTCTACTAAAAAAAAAAAAAAAAAAGAAAAAAAAAAATTAGCCAAGCGTGAGGCAGGAGAATGGTGTGAACCCGGGAGGCAGAGCTTGCGGTGAGCCGAGATCGTGCCACTCCACTCCAGCCTGGGTGACAGAGCAAGGCTCTGTCTCAAAAAAAAAAAAAAAGAAAGAAAGAAATGCATTGTCTCCCACAGTTCTGGAGACTGGAAGTCCAAAATCGAGGCATCAGTAGGGCTGGCTCCCTCCAAGGGTCGTGAGGGGTGTCTACGCTGCCTCTCTTCTAGCTCCCTGGCAGTCTTAGGCGCTCCCTGGTTTAGAGACGCATCACCCCGACCTCTGCCTCCATCTTCCCATGATGTTCTGCCCATGTGCTTACTTGTCTCTGTGTCCAAATTCTCTCCTTGCCCCACCCATTTTTTGTTTTTGAGACAGGGTCTCGCTCTGTCTATACTGCAGGATGGAGTGCAGTGGCATGATCATGGCTTACTGTAGCCTTGACTTCCTGGGCTCAAGCGATCCTCCCATCTCAGCCTGCTGAGTAGCTGGACTATAGTTGTGCACCACCACGACAGCCTAATTTTAAAAAATTTTTAGAGATGGTGTCTTGCTGTGTTGCCCAGGCTGGTCTCAAACTCCTGGCCTCAAGGGATCTTCCCACCTCCAATTTCTCCTTTTTATAAGGACACAGTTATAATGTTAGGGCCTATCCTAATAACCTCATCTTAGCTTGATCATCTGCAAAGACTCTATTTCCAAATAAGGTCTCATTCACGGTCCTGGGGATCAGGATTCCCCCAGTACCAGGGGGAACAGTGGAGGCGTGATCCAACACATAACAGGGAACTTAGCCATTTTCTCCAGCAGCCGTAAGCTGGGGAGAGGGCGTGGCCAGCTCTGGTCCTGTGGGAATTGGGTGGATGGAGTTAGAAAAGCAGGGGATTTATGCAGGTAGTACCTGTGACAGATAAAGGAGGGAGATAGAGGGGGCTGGGGACTTTCAGGCTCTGAGGAGGGTCTGACACCTGTGAGAGGAGATGGGGAAGGAAGGAGGATTGGGTAGGAAGAGCCTTGGACTGCAGTGCAGCTTGGAGGGAGTCTGGCCAGCCCTGCAGGGGCTCTGGAACCAAGATTGTTCAAAGAGGAGTCCCACATTGGGAAGGAACACCAGGGCCTCCTACCCCTGCTGCAGGTAGGCACTGGCTGGGAGCTGGCTGGGGCAGCATGACCTTGGCTCAAACACTGTCACCCACTGTGGAGGCTGTCAGCTCACTGCCCTATGGCAAGGGGGTGCTGTGTGGCATCTCCAGGGCTGCCACAAGGGGGTTTCCCAGATCTTTTAGGGACTTTTGGATATAGGCTTCAGATTGACGTTGACACCCAGGGACCCAAAGGCTGTCATGTTAACCATAGAGTAAAGATGTAATAGGAACCAAGTAATAAATGGAGTACTGGCCTAGGTCCATCTCACAACAGGCCTCCGGTGTGTCCAGAGACGTACCATGTGGTCATTCCCCCAGCTCCTGAATGTGTAAATGGAGTAGAAATTCCTGGCAGGTGGGAGAACCTTCATGTTGGTTCCTTGACCTATAGCGTGTGAGCTGCAGCGTTAGGCCTAATGGAAGTCCCTGAAACTGCCTTTCTCCTGCATCCCCCTCCCCACTGCCCCAGTGAGTAAGACACAGTCAATATTGCATTTGTGGAGGAAGGACGGAGATTAGTGCCATCTTCAGAAACTTGAGAATGCAGAAGAGGCTGGGCACGGTGGCTCACGCTTGTAATCCCAGCTCTTTGGGAGGCCGAGGTGGGCGGATCACGAGGTCAAGAGATCAAGATCATCCTGGCTAACAAGGTGAAACCCTGTCTCTAATAAAAATACAAAAAAATTAGCTGGGCGTGGTGGCGGGCACCTGTAGTCCCAGCTACTCAGGAGGCTGAGGCAGGAGAATGGTGTGAACCCGGGAGGCAGAGCTTGCAGTGAGCCGAGATCACGCCACTGCACTCCAGCCTGGGCGACAGAGCGAGACTCTGTCTCAAAAAAAAAAAAAAAAAAAAAAAGAATGCAGAAGGAGGAGTCTTCGTCTAACTCTATTGAGTGCATCAGTGTGGCCCCTGCAAAAACCATATGCATTGATGCATTGTGGCATTATTGGAGAACCACGAATTTAACAGAGTGGTCTCCCCAAGTGTATTTTTTTTTTTTCCAGAGACAGGGTATTGCTGTGTTGCCCAGGCTACTGGAGTGCAGCTGCACAATCCTGGGTCACTGCAGCCCTGACCTCCCGGGCTTAATAGATCCCCCCGCCTCAGCCTCCCGAGTAGCTGGGACTAGCTACCATGCTTGGCTAATTTTTGTATTTTTTGTAGAGATGCCATCTCCCTACTGAACTCCTGGGCTCAAGTGAGTCTCCTGCCTTGTCCTCCCAAAATGCTGGGACTATGGGCATGAGCCACCGTGCCTGGCCCCTGAGTGCATCTTCTCTGAGAAATGGAGCATCTTTGCTGGAGCTGCGTAAGGGCATCATGGATATATAGGATGCAGCTGTGTACATTCACGGCCTTACCCAAGGGCTACGTCAATTTTCCTGTTCTCTATCGCAAAATAGTCTGAGGGGACCCAGCCCATCGGGGCAGCCTCCAGGCCACCACATTGGTCAGTGCCAGGAGCAACATCGTGTTAACCAGATCTACAGAGTAAGAAGCAGCAGGTCCCTTGGAAGCTTTCGTAGAATATGTGGGGGAGGAGGATGGGGGTAAATGGGAAGGCTCAGGGGCTGCCATGCTGTGGGGGTTTGATGGGGCCAGTGGTCTGGCCATGTCGGGCTATCTCCTGCAAAGTAAAGGGTGGTTACTGCACCTGTCCTTCCTACCACGTGGAAGGAGGTACGACTTTTGGCGGGACTCTTTGAATTTGGGGGTGGCATACTCAGCACTTGGGAATCCAGTTTTGGCCCATTTCTTGAGTGACACAGAAGGCTGCTAGTTTGGAGCTGCAGTTCTATGAGCAACTGTGCTTGGGACATGTGACTCTGCAGACCCTGTGCTACACGGGGTGTCTGTAGTGGAGAGGATCACCACGTGGTGTCCCTGGCAGGCCCCAATAGGAAAGCCACAGTGCAGACCCCGAGGGTGCTGGAACAACGCCACACCATCTGCAGCAGAGAAGGGCTCTGGATGTGTCCCCAAGCCCTGGGAGAAACTGAGCATCTGACCAGGGGACATCAAGTGATCAAGTGGACACAGCTTTTCACCATGAGCCGATGAGTCACCAAATCACAAGGCCAGGCATCCGTCATGAGGCACAAGTGGCACATCAGGGATTGGGCTCCCAAAGGTCCCCAAGGCAGGAGCTACATGGTCCAGACCCCCTGCCTCTGGCCATGCGGCACCAAGGCCTCCCCTCAGCTCACATCCTGGGGGGTTTCCCTGTGACCAGCGGAGATATGCTGCAGTCTCACCCCAGTGGACGTGTTCCTGTGAGCTGAATGTGGGTGGCTGCGGCACCACGGCCCCCCCAGGGTGGTCTTCAAAGACAGCGGCAGGCCGTCGGCAGTGCACCTGGTGTGTGCACTAGTGTGAAGAGAGAAGTAGCTTGAGGAAAGAATGTACATGGGCTTGTGGACAGTGGACAGTGGCTTCTGGTGGGTCAGGGGTCTAGAAGGAGCAAGACTGGAAGTTTAGGCCAGGCTCGGTGGCTGACGCCTGTAATCCCAGCCCTTTGGGAGGCCAAGGTGGGTGGATCACTGAGGTCAGGAGTTCGAGACCAGCATGGCCAATGTGGTGAAACCCCGTCTCTACTAAAAATACAAAAATTAGCCGGGCGCGGTGATGCATGCCTGTAATCCCAGCTACTCGGGAGGCTGAGGCAGGAGAATTGCTTGAACCTGAGAGGTGGAGGTTGCAGTGAGCCGAGATTGCGATACTGCACTCCAGGCTGGGCCACAGAGCGAGACTCCATCTCAAAACAAAAACAAAAAGATTGGAAGTTCAGGAACAAGAAGGGCTGGGGGAAAGGCATGTGTGTAGGCCGATAGGAGAAGCATGAAGTATGAAAATCTTGATCTCAGATTAACATCTGAGAGTGTCCCGTGTGGAAGAGACACTGAACAACCAAATGGACAGGATGACCCAGTTGGCCTTCGTCCTTGGCTGCCACAGGGCTTGGGCAATGGGCTCATGAGTGGAACTGTCACGGCGGCAGAGACGGCGGCTACTCCTGGGCCCAAGAGTATGTGCCTCTACTTATCGAGGCTGACACGGTTACTGCCACCTCTGCATGTCTGATCCATCAGCGACTGAGACCAACGCTGAGCTCCCAGTACTGTCCCATTCCCTTGAAGTGACACGCCAGCCACTTAGTAGCAGACTGATTTCACGGGACCCCTTCCACCCTGGAAAGGGCAGAGATTCACTCAGTTCCATCAGCCCGATTCCAGGAATGGGCTTGCAGTTCCTACTTTTGGGGTTTCTGCCAACATCACTCTGAGGGCTCTCTCTAAGTGGCTGGTTCTCCGACACAGGATCCTGAATGACATCACCTAAGGCCAGGGGATTCACTCTGTGGGGAAGCAGGTGTGGCAGTGGGCACGTGACCATGGGATCCGCCAGCCCTACTGCAGATCACATCCTCTGGAATGCCAGCCTGTGCAGCCGCGGAATGGCCTCTGGGATCACAGCTTTGAGGTGATACCGGGTCACTATCCCTCAGGGTGTGATTGCTCCTTAAACTAAGCAATTATAAGGCACTGTGTTCACTCCAGGCAGCATAAAGTGTAGGAGTGGCCCCATTCGCCATTTCCCCTGTGACCCACATTGGGGAATCTGTGCCTCCTATCCCCATGCCATTAGGCTTTGTCCATCAAGAAGTCCTGGTCCCTGAGGGAACATGGCTTCCATAGGGGACATGGTGAGGGTCCCACTAAGCTTGAAGGTCTGGTTGCTGCCTGGTGCCTTTGGGCTCCTGTGCTAGTGGCCCAGCAGGTACGGAATGAAGGTTTTACACAGCATGGGCCAGGGATCAGCAGAAGAAGGACTGCAGCTATAGGATGGGGCCTATATGTAAATGGGCACAAACATCAACCATGGCCTGATCAGGGCATGGCAACCAGGGCCTCAGACCCCTCAGGGATGAGAGTCTGTGTCACCTCACCAGGCAAGGCCCCAGCCCAGCAGAGAGTAAGGGAGGAGTCAAGGAGGCCGATGGCATGGCTCAGTTAAGGCCTTGGGGTCAGCGGCAGCAATGGGGTCCCTAGGCCTTCTCAAGAGCTGCCTTGTGGCCGTTTCCCCAGGGAGGGTTTCTGACCGTCCTGGAGAAGCTGGGCCTGCACGGAGTGGACTCTATGCGAAAAGCAAACAAGTCTGAATGGTGCAAAGGGCGGGCTGTAGTGGACAGTCTGGTGCCTGGCCCAGACCCTTCACCTGGCCAGGGCACATGCCCGTCCATCAGCAGCTGCGAGAGGGGCTGCTAGTGGGCATGGAGTTTCCCATCTTCTCCGCACTTGACCTCAGCCAATGGGGCTGCTGTTCCTGCGGTATAAAGTCCCCTTCCCACTGCAGTGACAGGCCACAGCCAATGGCTGAGGAATCAAGGGGACAAAAGACCAGCTCCACTGCTTCAAGCTGGGACAGCCCTGCAGTGAGGCTTACTCTCTAGAGCCTCCTCGGATCAGAACCTGAGACTCAACCTGAGGGCACGTGCCTGCCTGGCCTGCACCCCTCCCTCATCTGCTTCCCTCACCTCCTGAGAGCTTCTCCTGCAGAGCGGTCCCTAGTCAATGACCAGAACAGGAAAATCCAGAGACAGAGCCCATTGATGGAGCCCAGGCGGAGCTGGTGGGGAATAGGGAGTGATGCTGAATGGGTACGAGGTTTTCTTTCAGGCAAGGAAAATGCTTTGGAACTTGATAGAGGTGATGGCTTTACAACATCGTGAAGGTACTAAATGGCACAGAAACAGTACACTTTAAAATGGTTAATTTTATGTAACATGAATTTCACCCCAATTTAAAGAAGTAGATATAAGAAAAAAAAGAACCTCCCCCTTCGTCCCCGGCAGCCACTGCCAGCTTTGTTCTTGCAGTGGGCTGAGCCTCAGCCTTCAGTGAGATGGAGAGTTGGATTTTCACCTGGTCTTGGGTGTCATAATTACTGAGCCAAGGCTTTTCTTGGATCTAGAAGTGAGGACATGACTTACATTGCCTGGGACCATGTGCCTGCCTGAGACTTATCTCAAGCGGGGGTGGGAGAAAGGATCCCCACAGACTGAGGACAAAGCAATATCACCCTGTCCTGCACCTCGCCTGTCCTGTTCTTCCTCAGGACTGGCCACGCTGAGGTGTCTCTTTTCTTCCTAAAATCCTCTGCAGCATTGGAGACAGCACCCCCAACCCCTCAAAAGAAAGTAAACATAACGCTTATTTTCTTTCTTGTGAATACTAATCCTGGCTAAATTATTCACTTCTTTTTAAACTCCGTTTTATTTATTTATTTTTATTTTTTAACAAAGCTTTTCTTTATTAACTGGGAAGGATTTACCCCTCAGAATCCAGGCATCTCTCTCGGCCCCATGGAGAAGGGGGAGACAGGATCAAATGTGCTGGGAGCTGAGCAGTAAGAAGGGAATCTCAGGAAATCGTACTGGTGCTCAGACATCGATCAATGTCACCCTCTCGAGGAGGCTCCCCGGGCTCTCTGTCCCGCCCCGCCCCGTGCCCCCACCCCCGTTCCATTTTCTGCATTTTCTCTGTAACACGATGGCTCTGGGTTGACCTCACGTGCTGACTTTTCTCCCACTGGAAGTCGGCCCCATGAGCGCAGGGACCTCATTTTTCTTGCTTGCCAGAGCATCTGCCTCACCCCAGAACCTCATCTGCCACACCGAGGTGCACAGGAAGTGTTTACTGCACAAATGCACAGCGCTTTCTAAGTCAATACATGTTTATCCATTCCTTGCCTTTAAAAAAAAATTGTGGTAAAATGTATATAACATAAAATTGACCATTTTAACCATTTATAAATGCATAGTTCTGTGGCATTAAGTACATTCACATTGCTGTGCAACCGTGCTCACCATCCATCCATCTCCAGCCCTTTTTCATCTTCCCAGATTGAAGCTCTGTGCCCCTTAAATACTGACTGCCCATCCCCGACCCCAGCCCTGGGAACCTCTCTTCTATTCTCCGACTCCCTGGATCTGACTGCTCCAGGTACCTCCTATAAGTGGAATCATATCGTACTTGCCCTTTTGTGACTGGCTTCTTTCACTTAGCCTAATGTATTCAGGTTCAACTGTGTTGCAGCATATGTCAGAATTCCCTTCCTTTTTAGGGCTAAATAATATTCCACTGACTGTCTGTGTAGACCACATTTCACCACTTGCCTTTTTAATGGCCGAGTAGTAGACCTTCATTTATTTATTTTTTGTTGTTTTATTTTATTTTATTTTTTGAGACAGGGGATTGTTCTGTCGCCCAGGCTGGAGTGCAGTGGCACAACTACACCTCACTGCAGCCTCGACCTCCCCGGGCTCAGGTGATCCTCTCACCTCAGCCTTTTGAGTAGCTGGGACTACAGGTACGCACCACCACACCTAGATAATTTTTGTATTTTTTTTGTAGAGACAGGGTTTCACCATGTTGCCCAAGCTGATCTCGAATTCCTGAGCTCAAGCAATCTGCTCACCTCAGCCTCCCAAAGTGCTGGGATTACAGGCATGAGCCACTGTGCTCGGCCTACCTTCATTTAAGTTAAAATTCTTTACAGAGAGTCATTTAGGTTTCCCTTTTTATTTTTCTATTTACTAACAAATTAGAAAAACATACCCTTTAATTTTTTTATATAGTCATGCTATTATTTCTGTAGAGGACATTTCTAAAAGTGAGATGGCTGAGTCATAAGTTGTAAATAAGCACTTCAAAGATTTTTGAATATCGTCAAATGGTTCTTCCAAAAGGTTACACCAATTCCTGTTTGCAGCAAAAGAGTTTGAGTATGTTCTTCCCCCAATGCTGTTTCCATCTTTCAAAATTCTGCCCAGCTGGCAGATAAAACATGATTATCTCATTGTTTTAATTTGCTTTTCCTTAAACATTATGGAGACAGAATCTGTATTTTTTGTTTCTTGGTCATTTATATATTTTTATTTTGGGGATTTTCTATTTCTGTCCTTTGTCCATTTTCCCATTTTTGTCTTATTTTCATTCTCCCTGGGATGTTCCTACATTTTCTGGTCACGATCTTTTGCTGCAGATATCTATTCTGAATCGGTGGTTTGTTGTTTTCACTTTGTTTCTGGTGTCTTGTGTTGAACAGAAACACTCCATTCTAACATAGTCACATTTATCAATCTTTTCTTTTATGATGTGCTTTTCACATCGCATTTAAGAAATCCTTCCCCTGTGCAGAGATCAAAATTAGGTTTCTCCTGTACTTTCTACTTATAAATGTTTTACAATTTTGCTTTTCATCTTTCGAACCCTTATGGACCTTGGTTTAGGCACGTGTTACCTACGGTGAGTTCCCCAGGGATTGATCCTGAGACAAGGATTTGGGTGGAAGAGGGGAAGGCAAAGAAGTCCAAGGAAGGGTGCACTGATGAGCAGGTGCCACTGGGAATGGTGGGGAGGTGGTGTAGGACACACCCCACAACCGTCCCTCTGGAGGGGCCAGGAAGCTGTGGTATTATCCTTCAGCCTCTGCCCATTACCACCAGCACTACCAGACCCTACTCCTGGGACCGTGACTCTGGGGTTCTTCCAGCTACTGTTCTTGCAAGGTCAGTGGAAGCCCTGGGGTCTCAGAGGGCCATGGGTGTTCACAAGGGACACCTTTATATGCACTGGGTTGGGGGATTGAAGAGATAGTGGCCCAGGCACCCCGGTGTTCTGCTATAGTGTGAGGCTGGAACCTACATTAATTTTGTTCCAAATGGACAACCAATGGACCCAACAGGATTTATTTTATCCATCCACTTTCTTACCGATTTTATTAAATCAAATTTCTGGGGTTCAGTATTCTGGGTGTGTCTGTCTATCCTGTGTTGCTATCACATTGTTTAAATGATCACAGCTTTATAAGTCTTGATACCTGGTAGGGGAAATCCCTCCTCATACCTTGACTTGTTGTTCTTGTTTGAAATTGTTTTGGCTATTCTTGGCCCTTTATTTTGCATTTGCATTTTAGGATTATATTATCGAGTTCCCTGAAAAGGCCCATTCAGAATTCGATTGGCCTTGTGTTAACTTTATAGATTAATCTAGGAAGCATCATTTTGTTTATAGTATTGAGTCTTTCTATCCATGAACACACTATAGATCTTTATTTATTCATGACTTCTGTGTTCTGCAGCAATATTTTATGCTTTCCTCCATAAAGATCCTGCACATCACTCCCTCTCTTGAAATCTCAGTTCCCCATTGTTTTTGCTGCTATTCTAAGTGATGCCTTCTTATAACATGTTTTCTAGTCAATTATTGCTGGGCATAGAAGTATTCTTGATCTTTTATAATATACATTAATCTTATATCCAGCAACCCTGCCAAACCTTTATCACTTTTCAAAGTCTGTGGAAGCGCTTGGATTTTCTATGTCAACAATCATATTATTATCAGCAAAGACTCACGATATGTTGCTTTTTTCTTTCCTATTGATGCAGGACAGGTGAGCCCCAAACTGGGGCTTAGCCCATAAGCGTTCTTGGCTTTGCCCAGGAGAGAATTTAAAGGTGAGCTGGTGGTAGGGTGGAAGAAAACAGCTTTATTGAAACAGCAGTGTTAGAGCTCTGGTGGAGTTTCAGCTCCGTGACCGCTCCTGCTGAGCAGGGCTACCCCGTACGCAGTGTGCTAAGAGTAGCAGCTCAGGGCAGGGCAGGGCAGGACTGGAGTCATATTCATGCCTGCTTTTTTTTTTTTGAGACCAAGTCTCACTCTGTCGCCCAGGCTGAAGTGCAGTGGTGCCATCTTGGCTCACTGCAACCTCCACCTCCTTGGTTCAAGTGATTCTCCTACCTCAGCCTCCCAAATAGCTGGGACTACACACCTGGCTAATTTTTGTAGTTTCAGTAGAGACAGGGTTTCACCATGTTGGCCAGGCTGGTCTCAAACTCCTGGCCTCAGGTGATCCACCCGCCTTGGCCTCCCAAAGTGCTGGGATTACAGGCATGAGCCACCATGCCAGGCCCTTACCTACTTTTAATTGCATGCAGATTAAGGGGCAGTTTATGCAGAAATTTCTAGGGAAAGGAGAGTAACTTTTGGGTTGTCAGGTTGTTGCCATGGAAAGGAGAGGTGACTCCCAGGTGTTGCCATGGTGACAGTAAACTGACATGGACACTGGTGGGAGTGTCTGTTGGAAAGCTGCTTCTGCCAGGTCCCTGTTGTAACCAGTCCTCAGTTCGGCCTGATGTCCCATCCCTGCCTCTGGAGTGGAGTTCTGCCTCCTACCTCACTGTTGTTACACTGTTCCTTTTTCTTGTCTTACTGAATTGGCTAGGACCTCCAGTACAAGGTTGAATACAGGAGTGGTTGCTGGCACCCTTATTTTATTCCTGAATTTTCATGGTAATGCTTCTAATGTTTTAACATGAAGAATCTTATCTGCTATGAGTTTCTGATAGATGTCTTTGATCAAACTAAGGGAATTCCTTTCTATTTTTAGTTTGTATCATGAATAGGAGTTGAATTTTATTTTATTTATTTATTTATTTTGAGACAGGGCCTCAGTCTGTTACCTAGGCTGGAATGCAGTGGCACAATCTTGGCTCACTGAAGCCTCCACCTTCTAGGCTCAAGGGATCCTCCCACCTCAGCCTGCTGAGTAGCTGGGACTACAGGCGCACACACCATGCCCAGCTTATTTTTTGTATTTTTGGTAGAGATGGGGTTTCTCCATGTTGCCCAGGCTGGTTTCAAACTCCTGACCTCAAGTGATCCTCCCACCTTGGCCTTCCAAAGTGCTGTGATTGCAGGCATAAGCCACTGCATCCAGCCTGAATTTTATTACATGGTTCTCTGCATCTATTGAGATGGTGATGTTTTCTCTTCTTAATCTGCTAATGTGGCAAATTCTGCGTAACATATTTTTCTAAAATTGACCATTGCATGCCTAGGATAATGCCAATTTGGTTATGATGTATATATGTCTAAAAGGCACTGCTTAATTTGTCTTGCTTGTATTTATTTAGGATTTTTATATCTCTGTTTAAAAGGGGGATTGGCTTATAATTTTCTTTTTCATGCCATCTTTGTCCAACTGACATATTAGTGATGCCATCTTCCTAAAATAAGTAGGGTCTGTTTTTATGTTATTTGAAAACTTTGCTTACAGTTTCACCTCAGGTTTAACATTTATTAGCATAACGTTGTTCATCATCTTCTCTAATGGTTTTTAACATTCCTGTGGTATGACTAGTTAGGATCTCTTCTGAGGAACATTGTTTTTGTTCACGCCTTCATCCTTTGAGGTGATTGGACTTGCTAGAAGTTTGTTCATTTTGTTGTTCTTTTGGAGGCATTAGCTTTCGGCCTTGCAGACTGTTAGGGGTTTTAGAGACCCTGATAAATATTGTCTTTCTTTTTTATGGGATTTCTATATCATTTGAGAAATAAGACAAAAAGGGAATCCAGGAGACCAAATGATCATCTTGGTTACCAAAGAGGTTGATGATGCAGGAGAATGAAGCATACCTGGTCGCAAAGGCACCCCCAGGGCTGCAAGCACAGTGCGATGGACTCGTGTGCTCGGTTACGCAGGGCTGGGGAACTGCAGCCCACACTGTGTTGCTTGGGGACGGGGTTTGGTGTCCAGTTTACTTTGTGGTCAAGAACAATAAGAAAACACATTCTTGGCTGATGGTGGGAGAGGAAGACAGAAGAGGAGAGGGGAAAGGCAGGCTGGCAGGTCCATACATGCTTAGTTTCTCCATCCAATCAGGGGAACCCATTGTGTCCCCCAGGAGGTATGAGGTGGAGGAGTGAGAGGAAAGGGGCCCGCAGTGTTCCTTCCCCAACTCGGAGGGATCCTCAGGAGGAGGGGGTCAACAGTCTCCCCTGACACTCACCACCTCCAATATTGAAAAGTTACTATCTCACGAGATTTTCTTCTGCCATTTTTTTTTTTTTTTTTTTGGATGGAGTCTTGCTCTGTTTCCCAGGCCGGAGTGCAGTGGCGCAATCTCGGCTCACTGCAACCTCCACCTCCCAGGTTCAAGCAATTCTCCTGTCTCAGCCTCTGGAGTAGCTAGGATTACAGGCGCAAGCCACAATGCCCAGCTAATTTTTTTTGTATTTTTAGTAGAGATGGGGTTTCTCCATGTTGGTCAGGCTGGTCTCGAACTCCTGACCTTAGGTGATCAGCCTGCTTCAGCCTCCCAAAGTGCTGGGATTACAGGCTTGAGCCACCGTGCTCGGCCTCTTTTGCCATTTTAATTTCATTCCTTTTACTTCCTTTGACTGTCTCTAATTTTTTTTTTCTAGCTTCTTGAGTTGAATGCTTTAGTCATTGTTTTCAGTCTTCATTTTTTTAATAAAAATATAATACAGTTAAGTGTATAAATTTAGAACAAGTACCTATCCATTTTAACTGCATCCCACAAGTTTTGAAAAGTAGTACTTCCATAGACATTCAGTTCTAAATATTTTGTCATTTATTTGTAGGTTCCTTTATCATCTATAGTTACCTAAGGCTAATTTCTTATTTCTATATGAGGTGGGTTAAAAATTATTTTTTTAAATCGTGAATCTTCAGTTTACCTGAATTGTGCTTAGAGATTAGGGCCTATAAGATACAGATTATTCCACATTTTTTTTCTTTTTTTTTTTTTTGAGACGGAGTCTGGCTCTGTCGCCCAGGCTGGAGTGCGGTGGCTTGATCTCGGCTCACTGCAAGCTCCACCTCCTGGGTTCCTGCCATTCTCCTGTCTCAGCCTCCGGAGTAGCTGGGACTACAGGTGCCTGCCACTATGCCCGGCTAATTTTTTGTATTTTTAGTAGAGACGGGGTTTCACCGTGTTAGCCAGGATGGTCTCGATCTCCTGACCTTGTGATCTGCCCGCCTGGGCCTCCCAAAGTGCTGAGATTACAGGCTTGAGCCACCGCACCCCGCCTTCTTTTTTTTTTTTTTGAGACATGGTCTCACTCTGTCACCCAGGCTTGAGTGCAGTGGCATGATCTTGCTCACTGCAACCTCTGCCTCATGGGTTCAAGCTATCCTCCCACCTCAGCCTTCCACCTCAGCTAGGATTACAGGCACATGCCAGCACACCCAACTAGTTTTTGTATTTTTAGTAGAGGGGAGGTTTCACCATGTTGGCCAGGCTGGTCTAGAACCCCTGACCTCAAGTGATCTGCCTGCCTCTGCCTCCCAAAGTGCTGGGATTACAAGCGTGAGCCACTGTGCCCGGCCCACGTTTTTTATGATCTCCTCTGTGACCTTGTAAATGGTCAGTCTTTACATATGTTCAGTTTATGCTTGAAACTAATGAATACTGTTTATTTGTTGCATCCAGGGCTCTATATAAAGTAGATTAAGCTTGTAAATTTTGTTGTTCAGACATTAGAAACCATTGCATCATTTTTTATCTGCTTGAACCTATTTGTTTTTGATAGATGAGCATCAGAATCTTTCTCCATGCCTGTGGCTGTTCAATTTCTCCTTGTAAAAGAGTCAGTTTTTGCTTTGTATATATTGAAGTTATATTGTTAGATGCATGCAAATTCATGCTTTGGGGGCTAGTACACTTTACCATTATGTTGTATATTTATTTATGCCTAATAATGCTTTCTGTCATAAATTATTGTTTTAATATTGCCAGGCCAGCTTTCATGGGTTGGTTTTGGTCTGGCTTCTAGCTGCCACCCAGTATGAATGTCCCCCTTTTTCCTTAGTAGCCGACCCAAGTTGTGTTAGTGGTGAAAATGTACCTGGCTGAAAGACTTCATTAAACAGCCTCCGTTTCTGCAGGATGAGGCCCTATGACTAGAAGCCAGCCCAGGTCAAGAAGGTTGCTTGAAAGAGTCAACCGAGTGGGGAGGGTGTCCTTTTATTTCTGCCTTTCTGCTGCCTGGGATGCTGAGTGGATGGCTGGAATTCCAGCAGCCATCTTTGAATATGAGGTTGACTTGAGGATGGTACCAAGTACTGGAAATGTGGAACAGAAAGAAGGAAATCACTGGATCCCTGTTGACAACAGAACTACTTTACCTTTTCTGGATGGCTTTCATTCATACTTTTTTTTTTTTTTTTGAGGCTGAGTTTTGCTCTTATTGCCTATACTGGAGTGCAATGGCAAAATCTCAGCTCACTGCAACCTCCACCTCCTGGGTTCAAGCAATTCTTCCACCTCAGCCTCCCAAGTAGCTGGGATTACAGTCATGCGCCACTACCCCCGGCTAATTTTGTATTTTTAGTAGAAACGGGGTTTCTCCATGATGGTCAGGCTGTTCTTGAACTCCCGACCTCAGGTGATCCGCCCAGCTCAGCCTCCCAAAGTGCTGGGATTACAGGCGTGAGCCACTGTGCCTGGCCTCATTCATACTTTTTAATGTGAGAGTGGTTTTACTGTGTTTTTGACTTATTTTATTTGATTATTTTTGACTTTTATTTTATTTTATTTGAGACGATCTTACTCTGTCACCCAGGCTGGAGTGCAGTGGCGTGATCTCGGCTCACTGCAACCTCTGCTTTCCAGGCTCAAGTGATTCTCCTGCCTCAGCCTCCCGAGTAGCTGGGATTACAGGCATGCACCACCACACCCAGCTAATTTTTTTTTTTTTTTTTTTTGTCTTTTCAGTAGACACAGCATTTTGCCATGTTGGCCAGGCTAGTCTCGAACTCCTTACCTCAAGTGATCGGCCCACTTCAGCCTCCCAAAGTGCTGAGATTACAGCTGTGAGTCACCATACCCAGCTTAATTAGGATTTTTTGGGTGTATGATGTGAGATAAACATCTAACTTTGTTTCTTTCAAAATAGATAGCTAATGACACCAAAATTTTCACTGGCTAGTGCGTCCTTTTACCAGTGAATTGAAATTTTATTATAACATTTTATTATAGACCAACTGGCTTCACGGGTGTTAGTGGGGAGGCTCAGTGGCCGTCCTTACACAGATAAATTCCCTGCTCAGTACCTGCAGGGGTGCACAGTAAAATGCACCCATGTGAGAACTTTCACGGCCACACATGCAGGTCTTCAGCGCAGAGTGCTTTTCCACCTCATCACTGAGAGCTGCTCTGTGGTGACTGCCCTTTGGTGACATTCACATGGGTCACAAGGGTCCTCACGTGTGGTGTCCATTCCAAGAGATCCATCCACATACCCCTTCCCCAGACCTCCTTGACACCAGTGCTCCCTTCCTTTTTTTTTCTTCTTGAGACAAGGTATTATGTTCCGTTACCCATGCTGGAGTGCAGTGGCACTATCTCGACTCGCTGTAACTTTGACCTCCCAGGCTCAATTGATCCTCCTATGTCAGCCTCCTGAGTAGCTGGGACTACAGGCGCACACCACCATGCCCAGCTAATTCTGTTTGTCTTTTTTTGTTGTTGTTAAATGCAGGGTTTCGCCATGTTGTCCAGGCTTAATACTGTATTTTTGTTCCTTCCTAATCCTTGACTGTGGCATAACAAGAAATATTATATTATAAACGATAACATTATATTTGATCTTTGTCCCTGGTTCCTGGCACAGAGCTCCTCAATTGGAATTTCCTGAGGGACAGAAATGATAGAAGCATCTTTATTTCTAATGAGGTGACTCTTGGCAGGTCCCTAGATAGCTTTGGATGCAGGCTGGTTACCAAAAAGACCAAACCTTGATTCAAAGCCTAGAACTTTTGCCCCACCCCCCAACTTCTGGGGCAAGGATAGGGGCTGAAGATTGATTTAATAATTGATCATGTCTACAGGATAAAATTCCATAAAAACCCCTAAAAGGCTGAGCACAGCGGCTCACACCTATAATCTCAGCACTTTGGGAGGCTGAGGGAGGTGAATCCCTTGAGGTCAGGAGTTCGAGACCAACCTGGCCAACATGGTGAAACTCCAGCTATACTAAAAATACAAAAAGTTAGCCAGGTGTGGGGGTGCGTGCCTGTAACCCCAGCTATTCGAGAGGCAAAATAATCACTTGAACCCTGGAGGCCGAGGTGGCAGTGAGCCGAGATCACGCCACTGCACTGCAGCCTGGGTGAGACTCTGTCTCAGGAAACAAACAAACAAAAAAAACCCTAAACGATGGGGTTTGAGGAGGTTCTGGGTTGAACACATGGAGGTGCTGGGAGGGTGGTATGGCCAGAGAGGGCATGGAGGCTCCTTGCCCCGATCCCCGCACCTTGCTCTGTGTGTCTCTTTTGTCTGGCTGTTCCTAAATTTCCTGAATTGTGTCCTTTATAATAAACCAGTAATAGTAAGTAAAATATTTTCCTAAGTTCTGTGTGTTCTCCTAGTAAATTAGTGAACCTGGGGAGGGGTTGCAGAAACCTTTGGTTTATTGCTAGTATGGGGGGCCCAGGACTGGGATTGGCATCTGAAGTGGGGCCAGTCTTGCGGGACAGTTAGCTTGTGGGCTCTGATGCTAACTCCAGGTAGATAGTGTCAGAATTGGATGGAATGATCGGACATCTAGGTGGTGTCAGAGAATTTGTTGGTGTGAGGAAAAAAAGAAAAACACAACCCTTCATATTTGGATAACAGGAGGACAAAAAAGACCAGACTGGCTGGGCTTGGTGGCTCACACCTGTAATCCCAGCACTTTGGGAGGCTGAGGCAGGTGGATCATGAGGTCAAGAGATCGAGACCATCCTGGCCAACATGATGAAACCCTGTCTTTACTAAAAATACAAAAATTAGCCGGGCGTGGTGGCACACTCCTGTAATCTCAGGTACTCAGGAGGCTGAAGCAGGAGAATCGCTTGAACCCAGAAGGCAGAGTTTGCAGTGAGCCGAGATCGTGCCACTGCACTCCAACCTGGCGACAGAGCGAGACTCTCAAACAATAACAACAACAACAACAACCTCTCAGACTGACCGACCATCTGGTCAACTCATCAGCTTCTGCCCATGAATCAGTGTAGACCCATACTTCTGGCCATCTCTCCTTCTGAGCAAAGTGGACAACCAGGTGTTCTCTCTAAGTTCTGTCCAGTGGGAGGATTTTCCTGCTCCACGGTCCCTCAGGGCCTCTCCAAGTAAGGCAGTGATCATCCATATACCAGGCTCAGAGATTTTCTTTTTCAGTCATCTGGCGGGTGAGGGGCTGCCATATTTTTTCTTTTTCGAGGCAGGGTCTTGCTCTGTTGCCCAGGCTAGAGTGCAGTGGTGCGATCACATCTCACTGCAGTCTTGACCTTCTGAACTCAAGCAGTCTTCCTACCTCAGCCTCTCGAGCATCTGGGATAACAGGTGCATGCCACCATGCCTGGGTAATTTTTGCAGAGGTAGGGTTTTGCCATGTTGCCCAGGTTGGTCTTGAACTCCTGAGCTCAAGTGACCCACCTGCCTCAGCTTCCCAAAGTGCTGGGGTTACAGACATAAGCCATTGTGCCTGGCCTCTGCCACGTGTTTTGAAACACCTCCAGCCCAGTGTATCACCCCTGGATAAAAGCCACTAATAGGGGTTTTCTTGGCAGAATCACACAGTCCATTTTGTCAACATGATCCTGAGCGTATAGTAGGTGTTCACATAATTCATTGATATCAGTATCAGTACGAAGCTCCCTTTGCACAGAGTGGAACAAATCCTCCATCCTAAAGACTTGATTGATGCCATCAGTTTACTGGATCCTTGCAACTTGGCTTTATCATGACGTTTACATATGAGCAGGGAGTTTAATATCAGTTTCAAGCTGGCCCTGGCACGGCAGGAGGTGGAAGTGAGTCTTCCCACAGGTGGGTGGATGTTGGGCAACTTCCTGGCATGGCAGCCTCTGCAGGGCTAGCAGGGTCCTCTGACCTAGGAAAGGGCAGAAGCTGGTGCCTGCGACCTGCTGCTCCCCTCCGAGGCACCTGTGCTGCTCTTGCGCCTTCCTTGATGTCTCTATATACCTTGTGCTTCCTGTCTGCAACTGCTCTGCAGAAATAGCACCTGTTACTGGTGAATTGTGTTCCCCCAGAAAGATACATTAAATTCCTAATCCCCAGTACCTCAGAATGTGACCTTATTTGGGGTTAGGGTCTTTGCAGTAGTCAATTTAAGATGAGATCATTAGGGTGGGACTCCATCCAATCTTACTGTGTCTTTACAAAGGGACATTTGGACCCAGAGACAGATGTAAAGGGAAAATGTCATGTGAAGATGAAGGCAGAGATTGGGGTAATGCATAAGAAATGTCAAAGACTGTCAGCAAACCCCCAGAAGCTAGGAGAAAGGCATGGGACAGATTCTCCCTTGCATCCTTCAGAAGGAACCAACCCTGGCCTCCAGAACTGTGAGATGAAAAATGTCCGTTATTTTAATCATTCAATCTGTGGCAGTTGTTATGGCAACCCTAGGAAACAAATGCAGCATCCATCACTCCTCTAACACTCAGGAAGTCTTTCCCTCAGGCCTGTCTCTCACCCTGAAGTCTCCTCCTGATCCTCTCCATCCCATGTCTGAATTTTTCTATTCAGCGATGACAACAAGTCAAGTTGACATCAAGGTGGTGGCTGAGTGTGGGCTCAAAGCTGCTGGGATCCTGCCTATGCCCCCCAAACTGGTGCACATTCCTGCTGGCCAGGTCTAGACTTCACTTTGACCCTTTTGTAATCCCTAGGTTGGTGCAGGTATGGTGAAGGGTCAGCTAAAGACAGATGGTCAAGAGCAAAGAGGCTGGGTCCAGGATACTAAGTCTTCTTTTGTCTTATTTTAAATGCTGGATTTCAGAACCATGTTGCCCCAGCTTCAGGCATGTGTGACTGAAGGTACAGGATCTCATTCAGATTAAGGAAAATATTATAAATTTTCTTCTTATTCACATTTTAAAAATTTCCCTAGATCACAAATTCATGTAGGCAATAGGAAAATGATATTTATTTTTGAGAAAATACAGAGGCTTTGTTAATAAGTTAGTTAAAGCACCGCTGAGTTGAAGAATAAATCCTGTTTTCCCTGAACTAGTAGGACTAGTAAGAAATGAAGAGAAGTCTTCGATCCTGAAATGGCCTATAGCGTCACTCTTAAAGTTAGTTCAATAGATTTGCAGGGAGAGAGAGGTGGGAATAGAGGTATTGCTTCCCACCACCCACAAATAAGTTATTGTTATTTATATTTTTATGATTTTGTTAAAATACATGCTTATTGTAAAAATATCAAGCATTATGGAAAAGTATTAAGAAGAAAGTAAAAATCATGTGAAATCCTCCCACCTTGGCATTACCACCATTGATGTTTTGGAGCACATCCTTTCATGCCTCTTTCTATGCATCTCTTTACCCCCAGTACATTATTTTGCATACATTGGATCTTGGTAAATACTTTTCAAAATTGTGAATCATTATTTCATTTTTCTTTTTCTTTTTTTTTTTTTGCTACATCCACCTCCTTCTACCCCAGGTACGCAGTGGTAACATCTTTTCTCCAGGCTCATTTAATCATGCACAAAGTCCCATACCTATACTGTAGAGTTTTCAACAAAATCAATGCTTGTCTTTTTGACAATGGAATCAAATCATAGCACTTCTCTGTATCTTGATTTCCTCACTTCACACCTTACAGGAATTCCCCAGGCCATCTTGTACAACTCACTTGCTCTTTCATGGTTGCATAGAAGTTCATAGTGTAAGCATAATGTCCTTTGCTCACCCTGAGTGAGGGTCTTTCACTGTGGCCCAGGCATACTTACTGTCACACTCACGTCCCCATACCCCTATGTACTGCTGCTTTTGGGTCCATGGAACAGATTCCCAAGGATGCTATTGCCCAAAGGGATATGCACATTAAAGTTTTAATATATACAGATGAATTGATTTGCAAAAAGACTATTGTCAATTCACGTCCCCACCAGAAGTTTGTGAGAGGATTCTTTGCCCCACATCTTCCCCAATTCTATAAGCAATCTGTCTTTTTTATTTGTGCTTAAAAGATCTCTATGGTGTTACACACGAAAGTCATTCATTTAACCATAAGACTTTTATTTTCTGGACCCTGAGGTGCCATTTATCTTCTTATTTCTTTTAAAATAGTGGCTATTATTTTTTTAAAAAAAAACAAGTAATGCTTGTTCAATGCAGATAAATTGAAGAACACAGAAAAACTCAAGAAAAGTCTAACCCAAATGCATAATCACCTGTCCGCTGTTAGCATTTTTATATGTTTTCTGCTAGTTTTTCTTTATGTATATTTTCAGACAGATACAGATTTACAAAAATATGTGTTTTTTATATATGATTCTGTTGTCGGCTGTTTTTTTCTCTTACCAATACATTATGAACATTTTTTCCATGCTGTTACGTGTTTTTTTATGGCATAATTTTTAATAGATGAAAATTATTCTATCACATGGTTTTTCCTTAACCAATTCCCTGCTGGACATTTTTCTTTTTTCTTTTTTTTTTTGCTACCATAAACAATACTGGGATGAACATCTTTTTCCATTATGTCAGCTTGCTTGTCTGCTGGTCTTCTAGAGGTAGAGTTGTTGAGTCCAAGGTGATGCACTTTTTCAGGGTTTTCTTTCTTTCTTTTTTTTTCTTTTGAGATGGAGTTTCGCTCTTGTTGCCCAGGCTGGAGTGCAATGGCACGATCTTGGCTCACCACAACCTCCACCTCCCAGGTTCAAGCAATTCTCCTGCCTCAGCCTCCCGAGTAGCTGGGATTACAGGCATGCACCACCACGCCTGGCTAATTTTGTATTTTCAGTAGAGACGGTGTTTCTCCATGTTGAGGCTGGTCTTAAACTCCTGACCTCAGGTGATCTGCCTGCCTTGGCCTCCCAAAGTGCTGGAATTACAGGCATGAGCCACCGCACCCAGCCCATTTTCAGGGTTTTCATACCAATCCGTCTCTGAAAGATTGTATCAGTGGGTGCCCCCCTCTACTTTGAGCCAACAGTGGTGTTAGGGACTCATTTCAAACCAGAAGCAGACACTCTAACAGTGCTTGATCCAAGATCTTCTTCAGCCCCAGCCTGTGACATGGCACCATGGGCAACACACTCTTCACGTCTCCCAGGTTTTGGTGTTCTGTGCCTTACAGGCTTTTGTGTTCACGACCCCAACGGACCTTCAACATTGATCCTGCAAGGTCGAGAGGGCCAGAACCCATCCCTATGGCAGATGGGAAACCTGATGCCACAGAAGGTCAAATGACCTGAGTCAGCAAGTGTATGGGTCAGCTCAGGCTGCCATAACAAAATATCACAGACTGCAGGACTTAAACAACAGAAATTAATTTTCTTACCATTCTGGAGGCTGGAAGCCCAAGATCAAGGTGTTGGCAGGTTTGGTTTCTTCTGAGAATTTTCTTCTTGGTTTCCAGATGCTGCCTTCTTGCTGTGTCCTAATGAAGTAGGAGACCAGCAGGACTTGTTTTCTGGTCACAACCCTGCTGACCAAAATAGGATCTGGTCCAGAAAGATAAAGTGAAAAACCGAAACCAACTGGCCCAAACCAACAGATGGTTGCAAAAGCAATCTCTGGCTGCCCTCAGGGCTCATTAGCATAAGACACTCCCACAAGCACCATGACAATTTACAAATGCCCAGGTCATTCTACTATGACTGGGAAGTTACTACGCCTTTCCTACCCAGCCTTCAATTTGCACTGACCCACCCCTTAATTTGCATGCAATTGAAAGTGGGCTTATGTGAACATACAGTTGCCAAGAGCCCATACATTGCTTACTCTGGGCATACTGCTTGTGAGTCAGGCCTGCTCTGCAAGGGGCAGAACATCAGCTCCCCTTGAATTCTTTCCCGGGTGAAGCCAAGCACTGTCCCAGGCTAAGCCCCAATTCTGAGGCTTTCCTGTCCTGCACCACTCACATGGCCATTTCTCTGTGCAAGCACCTCCCTGGTGTCTCTGTGGCTCCATATTTCCTCTGCTTATAAGAGCCCCAGTCACATTGGATTAGGACTCATCCTAATGGCCTCATTTAACTTGATTGCCTGATTAAAGCTCCTATCTCCAAATACAGTCACATTCTGAGGGACTAGGCTTGGGACTTCAACATATGAATTTTGAGATGGGCACAGTTCTGCTCCTCACAGTGAGTTAACAGCAGAATTGGGGAGGTCCTGGCCAGGCGCAGTGGCTCATACCTGTAATCCCAGCACTTTGGGAGGCCAAGGCAGGCAGATCACCAGAAGTCAGGAGTTCAAGACCAGCCTGGCCAACATGGTGAAAGTCCATCTCTACTAAAAATAAAAAAATTAGCCGGGTGTGGTGGCATGCACCTGTAATCCCAGCTACTTGGGAGACTGAGGCAGGAGAATTGCTTGAACCTGGGGGGTGGAGGTTGCAGTGAGCTGAGATTGCACCATTGCACTCCAGCCTGGGTGACAGAGCGAGACTACCTCAAAAAAAAAAAAAAGAACTGGGGAGATCCAGATTTCTAGTGTACTCTCCTGAGAGCAGAGACTCTGGTGGGGGTGTCAGATGGAATGCAAACACAGTGCTCAAGACTGCTCCTGTGCTTCTGTCCATCAGCTGGGGAGAAGCTACGACGTCACCAGAGATTCTCTTCACAGTCCCACTCTTTTGGGAAACTGGAGGAATTATCCTTGGATCATGTTACCAGCCTCTGATGTGGGGAATCTTGTGGTTCATAGATTCAGGCCAGTTTTTCAAAGTGATTCCAACAAATGGACTCTAGAAGTTCTTTTTCTACCAAGTTTCTTTCATTAGCTCCAGCAGAAAGCAATGCGGGGGAGAAAGCACTGAGTTGAAGATGAGAGCCTAGAGGTTTTGGGAAGTTTGGCTTCCCAATCAGTAGTTACATGAGCCTTTTCTACAGAATGAGGATGGCCTTATTGTCTGGAAAAGCTCTTTGTAAGCTGTAAACAAAACACTTTATGAACATTAATAATAAAATAACATACAACAAGAAAGAAATAGACATAGAATCCAAATCATTGATATCTGTGAAGGAAATAAAGTCAGTACAGATTGAAATAGAAAAAGTGCAACTTGTAACTTTGCTGTGAAGTTCAGCTCCATTTTCACTTGCTCTGGACATTAACAATGTGACTGACAGACTGGCTTCTGACTTGGAATTTCTAACAACCCCATCAAGAGGCTGTACCCAGGATCTCAACGAGCCAGACTGCGGGTGACGTTTCCCATTCAGCAATTGCTGGTATTGGTGAGCCGCATTCAATGTTTCTTCGGAAGTCCAGGCCCAAAGAGGTAGTTGGAAGAGTCTTCCAGGTGGCTAATTATCTTGGGCACACTAGACTTGGAGTTCAAAACACACAGAAAAACAGCACGAATGAATGGAAAAAAGGAACCGGAGACACAGTGACCCATGAAATGGGTGAAGAGAACTTAGTCTTAGGAACGCCGAGAGGGACATTTCCCAGGAGTAGCACCAGCTTTGTGGTTGGTGAGGTTTTAATTAGATTTGAGGGCTTTTGTTTAAGCCTCAGGATAGTAGATTTAAACCGATCGATACACTGAATTCGAATGTAGGGAGTATCATGGGACACTGGAAACTGGCCCTCAGCAGAGGAATAGGGGCTGGCAGTGTTGTCACATGTGTCCCTGAGACATGTGTGGGAAAGAGAACCGGGAGGGACCAGGCTGTTTAGGAGAAGAACTCTGCAGGTATGGGTTTCGCACTTGGCCTCTTGCACCAGACACTAGATGAATAACCACTGGCAAGTCAGTCCGAGACTCTGATTTCTCCCGGCTGAGAGGGCACAGTGACATCTCAGGGATTCGGATGTGGAGATGAGAGCCTAGACGTTGGCTGGGTTGCAGAACAAGCCGGCTGGGATGGTATCAGAAAGCATCTTTCTTTTTGCCCCCCAGTGCCCCACTTGAATTCCTGCAGAGGGTGAATGAGTGTCCTGTGGTTGCTGGAACAAAGTGCCACAAACCAGACAGTGTGAAACAACAGAAACTCACACACAGTCCCAGGGGCCAGAAGTCTGCAATCAGGGTGTCGGCAGGGCCATACTCTCTCCAAAGGCGCTGGGGGACCCTTCCTGGCCTTCCCATCTTCTGATCATTGCCTGCATTTTTTGTCTTGTAGACGCGTTCCCTCTGTCATCCTGGGGACTTCCTCCCTTGCCTTTGCATCCTCTTGTCATCTTCCCTCTATGAGTGTGTCTGTGCCCAAGTTTCCCTCCTCTTATAAGGACCCTAGTAAGTCCCTTGGATTTAGGGTCCACATGAATCCAGTATGACCTAATCTTAACTGGGTTACATCTTCAAAGACTTTATTTTCAAGTAAAGTCACATATTGTAGTTCTGGGCGGACACAAATTTGTGGGGGCTGCTATTCAACTCAGTACAGTGAGAGATGAAGATGTGGGTGCTCCTAGGCCGGGCGTGGTGGCTAGTGCCTGTAATCCTAGCACTTTGGGAGGCCGAGGGGAGCGGATCACGAAGTCAGGAGATCGAGACCGTCCTGGCCAACATGATGAAACCCCGCCTCTACTAAAAATACACAAAAAAATTAGCCAGGCGTAGTGACGCATACCTGTAATCCCAGCTACTCGGGAGGCTGAGGCAGGACAATCACTTGAACCAGGGAGTTGGAGGTTGCCGTGAGCTGAGATGGCACCACTACACTCCAGTCTGGCGACAGAGTGAGACTCCGTCTCAAAAAAAAAAAAAGAAAAAGAAAAAAGAAAAAAGAAAAGGAAATGTGGGTGTTCCTATGACTTTTTCAATTACCCTCAGGGGATAAATGTCCTAAAGTCACTTTAAGTCCAAAATAGTGTCTTGGCCGGGCACGGTGCCTCACTCCTGTAATCCCAGCACTTTGGGAGGCCGAGGCGGGTGGATCGCTTGAGTCCAGGAGTTTGAAACCAGCTTGGGCAACATGGTGAAACCCCGTCTCTACAAAAAAATACAAAAATTAGCCGGGCATGATGTTGCATGTCTGTAATCCCAGCTACTTGGGAGGCTGAGGCAGGAGAATTGCTTGAGCCCAGGAGGTCAAGCCACTGCACTCCCAATCAAGTGTTTTTCTAAATTCTCACTTTAGAGTGAGCATGAGATAGGAACTGTGTCTGGGCTTGTTATAGAAGAAGGATAGTAAGTATATAAAATTCTGTAAAATCAACTTTATTGAGCTATAAGTTGCATACAATAGAATGCACCTATTTTAAGTGTGCGGTTCAATGGGCTTTGGCTTTGACCAACATGTATACCTGTGTAACCACCACCTTCATCACCACCTCCCTGGTCCTGGATGATCATCAATGCTTTCTGTCACCATACATTAGTTTTTAGCCTTTTTGGAATTTCACGTAAATGTAAATCATACTTTGTGTAGCCATTTGTGTCTGGTTTCTTTTGCTCAGTGTAACATCTGTGAGATTTATCCATGTTTTGGTTACTGAGAATAAAGCTACTATGCACATTTAAGTACACATTTTTGTGGAGATATATGTTTTTATTTCTCTTGAGTAAATACCTAGGAGTGGGATTCTGGTTTGCATGGGTAAGGATATGTTTAAATTTATAAGACAATGCCAAATTATTTCCAAAGTGGCTGTGCAATTCTGCATTTGCTCCAGGAATGTGTGAGAGCTCCAATTCCTTCTTGTCAACACTTGAAATTATCAGTCTTTTAAATTTCAACAATTCTAGTAGTGTCAGTGATTTTTTTTTTTTTTTCGAGACAAGTTCTCACCCTGTTGCCCTGGCTGGAGTGCAGTGGCACGATCATGGCACCCTTGATCTCCTGGGCCCAAGCATTTCTCTCACCTCAGCCTCCAAGCTGCTGACATTTCAGGCATGCACTAGCATGCCCAATTAATTTTTTAATTTTTTGTAGAGATGAGGTCTTGCTATGTTGCCCAGGCTTGTCTCGAACTCCTAGGCTCAAGTGATCCTCCCACCTTGGCCTCCCAAAGTGCTGAGATTACATGTATGAGCCACCACGCCCAGCCTAGGGTTTTAATTTAAATGTGTATGATAACCAATGATATTAAACTTCTATGTATGCACTTACTGGCCATTTATATATCTTCTTCTGTGAAATGTCTTTGAACTTTTTACACATTTCTAAAAATCGGGATGTCTTCAAATTGAGTTGTAAGTGTTCTTTACATTCTGTATACCACCAGTCTTTTAGCAGATATATGCATTGTAAATACTTTTTTTTCTGGCCTGTGGCTTGCTGTCTAATTTCTTTTTTAACAGGGTCTTTTGAAAAGGAGAAATTTTAAATTTCCTTAAGGTTTAATTTATTGAAACTTTATTGGCTCATGATTTGGGCTTCCTGAGAAATCTTTGCTTACCACAAGGTTGTGAAGATTTTCTCGTTTCCCTCTAGAAGTTTTATAGTTTCAGTTTTTATGTTTAGGCCTATGATGTTTTTCAAATTCATTTTTGTGCACCATATGAGGAAATGGTCATTTCCATATGTAATTGTTCCGGTACTTTACTGGACAGACTATCCTTTCCTCATTGGATTATTGTGGCAGCTTTGTAAAACATCAACAGACCATGTATGTGTGGGTCTGTTTCTGGATTCTCTATTCTGTTCCACAAATATATGTTAACTCTTATAGTAATATTACCTGCCTTGATTACTCTAGCTTTTTTTTTTTTTTTTTTTGACGGAGTCTCACTCTGTCACCCAGGCTGGAGTGCAGTGGCATGATCTTGGCTCACTGCAACCTCCGCCACCCGGGTTCCAGCAATTATTTTGCCTCAACCTCCCAACTAGCTGGGATTACAGGTGCCTGCCACCACGCCTGGCTAATTTTTGTGTTTTTAGTAGAGACGGGGTTTCACCATGGTGGCCAGGCTGGTCTCGAACTCCTGACCTCAGGTAATTCCCCTGCCTCGGCTTCCCAAAGTGCTGGGATTACAGGCGTGAGCCACCGTGGCTGGCCTACTGTAGCTTTACAGTAAGTCTTCTCATTGAAATATTATGTATATAACAAAATAAAAATTTGTTTTTACATTATTTTAGGTTTTCCACATTTTCTCATCTTTTTCAAAGTTATTTTTGCTCTTCTAGGACTTTTCTGTCTCCATATAAATTTTAGAATCACCTTATAAATTTTTATAAGAAAATCTACTGGGCTTTAAATTGGGATTGCATTAAACCTCAGCTCAACTTGAGTAAAACCAATATCTTAATGATATTGAGTTTTCCAATCCATGAACAGGGTATATCCCTCCATCTATTTAAGCCTTCTTTAATTTCTCTCAGGAGTGCTTTGAAGTTTTCAATTTACAAGTATTGCACATATTTTATTAATTTTATCCCCAAAGTACTTCACATGCTTGATGAAAAATTTTTCGTTTTCTAATTCATCATTGCTAGATTAGGTATACAATTGATTTTTGTATATTGACCTTGTATCCAGCAACCTTGCCAAATTAACTTCTTAGCAAAACAGACTGGATGCTGTGTTTACCCCTGGGCACAGAGGGACACACACACAGCCTCCCAGGCAGTGCCGCAGATGTAAGGTTGTTCCCAGATTTGTCCATAGAGTCATTCCATTTCATTGCCCTCAGAGACTAACAAAGGTAAACCTTTATGCAGGGCGAGAGAGGCTTCTAAGGCATAACATTTAGGAGACTCTTGCTCTTAGCAAGGACAAAGCGTCCTTTAAAAACCTCCTTAAATTTTGCATCTTGCTCCCATGTCATCATTATAAAACCCGAATGGAATTCCACTTGCTAAAAACTCCCTTTTTCATATGCATATTTAATGTTCACTCGAAAATCTAAATGCATCTACAGAAAGAAAACAAACAGAACTATGTCTGTTTAAAAGTAATTCTTTATTTTTAAATCTCCTGTGTGCCCACAGACATCCAGGGCACAAAATAAAGGGCATGCACGTGGCAGCTCCAGATCCCACAGGCAGAGGGATGTGGCACTGGATTTTCCAGAAATGCAGCTACCACACAAAGCAAGGGAGATGGCTCTTTGTTTTTTGGGGACTTCTCCAAGAATCGTTCACCATGGCAGAGCCTCACGGTGGTGAGAACAACACCACTGATGCTGGCTTCCATCCATTGGCCTCTGCCGCTGTCCCTTGAAAACATGTGCCAGACAGGCCTGGAGAATTCTTTTAAGAGACTAGGAGCAAGTATTATCTAGTGTATGTTAAATATACACAAAAGAAACTTTGGTTTTGGCTGGGGGATGGTGGCTCGCGTCTGTAATTCCAGTACTCTGGGAGTTCGAGACCAGACCTGGCAACTTAGTGAGACTTCATCTCTACAAAAACCAAAACAATTACTGGGCGTTGTGGTTCATGCCTGTAATCCCAGCACTTTGGGAGGCCAAGGTAGGAAGATTGCTTGTGTCCAGGAGTTCAAGACCAGCCTGGGCAACATAGTGAGACCCTGTCTCTACCAAAAAAAATTAAAAATTAGCCTGGCGTGGTGGTGTGTGCCTGTAGTTCTAGCTACTTGGGAGGCTGAGGCAGGAGAATCACTTAAGCCTGGGAGGTTGAGGCTGCAAGGAGCTAGGATCATGCCACTGCACTTCAGCCTGGATAACAGCACAAGATCCTGTCTCTTAAAAAAAAAAAAAAAAAAGGAAAGAAAGAAAAAGAACTTTGGTTTTCTATGGAAAATAGGCACAAATCTTTCTTATTTCTAGGCACAAACAATTGTTCAGGCTTTGCACCACATGAGTGTCCCACAGAACATCTGCAAGGTGGAAGGAAGCTGAGTGTTGCAGTGAGGGGCTGTCCTGGACAATGGGGGCACCAGTTGCTCTGGCTGTGCCACCAAATGCCAGACACAATCATGGCAACCACCAAAGAGCTCCTACAAATGTCTGAATGCCGCTGTAGAGAAATACTATTTTTAAAGGGGCATTGGGCTGCAGGGTGGCAAAAGTCTCATCAAAGTGTGCATCCGATTCAAATACTCATCTTCCCCACTGTTAGTGTTACCAGAAAGGGGTCCTGATCCAGATTCTAAGAGAGGGTTATTGGAACTCACATGAGAAAAAAATTGAGACAAGTCTGTAAAGTGTGTTTCACGTGTCAGTGTGAAGAGACCACCAAACAGGCTTTGTGTGAGCAACATGGCTATTTATTTCACAGGCAGGCTGAGTCCGAAAAAGGAGTCAGCAAAGGGTGGTGGATTATCATTAGTTCTTATAGGTTTGGGGATAGGTGGTGGAGTTAAGAGCAATGTTTTGGGGGCAGGGGGTGGATCTCACAAAGTACATTCTCAAGGGTGGGGAGAATTACAAAGAAACTTCTTAAGGGTGGGGGAGATTATAAAGAACCTTCTTAAGGGTGGGGGAGATTACAAAGTACGTTGATCAGTTAGGGTGGGGCAGGAACAAATCACAATGGTGGAATGTCATCAGTTAAGGCTATTTTCACTTCTGTGGGTCTTCAGTTGCTTCAGGCCATCTGGATGTATAAGTGCAGGTCACTGGGGATATGATGGCTTAGCTTAGGCTCAGAGGTCTGACAAAGTGAAAGCAAATTTATTAGGAAAGTAAAGGAATAAAAGAATGGCTACTCCAGCAGCAGAACAGTGGTATGGGCTGCTCACTGATTACACTTACAGTTGTTTCTTGATTACATGCTAAACAAGGGGTGGATTGCTCATGAGTTTTCCAGGAAAGGGGTGGGCAATTCCTGGAACTGAGGGTTCCTCCCCACTTTAGACCATAAAGAGTAACTCCTGGATGTTGCCATGGCATTTGTAAACTGTCGTGGCGCTGGTGGAGTGTCTCTTAGCATGCTACTGTATTATAATTAGCATATAATCAGCAGTGAGGACAACTAGAGGTCACTCTGTCGCCATCTTGGTTATGGTGGGATTTGGCTGAGTTCTTTACCTCAAACTGTTTTATCAGCAAGGTCTTCGTGATCTGTATCTTGTGCCAACCTCCTATCTCACCCTGGGACTTAGAATACCAAAATTCCTGGGAATGGCGCACAGTAGGTCTCAGTCTCATTTTACCCAGCCCCTATTCAAGATGGAGTCACTCTGGTTTGAACGCCTCTGAGGTTACAATGCAGGAAGCATTTCTCTCAGACCTTCTCTCTCCCCCAGTATCAGTCTCTCCCGCTCTGCTACCTCAAAAACAAAATATTAAAAACAAAACAAAACAAAAAATACTCCAGTCTTTCCCTGACCACCCTTTCCAGCCACAACCCATTTCTCGATTCCCTTTCAGCGCCAAACTCCTCAGCAGAGCCGTCCGCTCCTGCTGTCTCCATTCTATCACCTCACACCCACTTTTTAATCTAAGTGAAAGAATCTGAACATATAGAAGAGTGCAGAGAATTCACAGCCCAGATTTGACAACTGCAAACATTTTGCTGTATTTGATTGGGATTTGTGTGTCTCATCCTCCCCACCCTTTCCTCCCATCCCTCCCGCCTCTGAGCCCTACCCCAGGCTGGGTCCCGTATTCCACACTCACCGCCTGGTTGAGGCATCCCAGTGGGGCGGCACCTCCATCTGTCTGGGAGTTTGGCTGGTGGCCGCCTGCACCTCGGGTAGGGAAGCTCCATGAAACAGGGATCTCGTCCATTCTCACCCCAAGCTCTCCCGCACCTCGTTAAGGTATCCAATAAATAGCTGTTGCACTGAAGAATGGCCACCCACAAGCTGAACTCCCAGCCTGATCCCTGCTTGCCAATAACAGGACCTTACATGTCAATTCAAGTCTAATTATTTCCCTTTTGATTTTTTTTTTGTCTTCCAGTTCTGATCATATTTGTAATAAGGCACTCCCCAGGATGGTGTGGGAGGAGGGGAGGAAAAGGACCTGGGGCTGTGAGGCAGGGCAGGCTTCATGGGTCCGTTCAGCCACTTAGAAGGGCGCAAGCTTGTTCCAATGCTTTCCAACCACTAGCTTGATACTACTTCTGAATAAAAGGCTTGTGTTTTCATGTTGCACAGGAACCCACACATTTAGTAGCTGGTGCTGCTGTGAGGAATTAGCAGTGGAGGGTCCCAGAAGCAAGAAAGAACAATGAGCTGTTTAGAAGAAGCTCTGGGCCTCAGCCACCCTCAGAGAGCAGTGATGGCTGGAGCTTGGGCAGGGGGTGGGTGAGTGGGGGGCAGGGACATGGCTGGCACGCTTTCTCTGCCCTGATCGGAGAACCACGATGCTCCAAGGCATTGGGGACCAATATCCCTGGTCCACGAATGGGCACAGGCCCCAGTGGTGAACTTCGTTTTTTTCTCATTGGAGAGAAAATAGCAGAGTGAAGACCTGTGATTGAAGATCACCCCAATGTAGAAATATTTTTTTCAGAGAAAAGAAAAATCGAGTTCTTAGTGTTCCAGCATGGCTTTGCCAAGACTGAGAGGAGGCTGGGGCAAGCCTGTGCAGAGTGAGCCCCACAAGACCCCCCTCACGCACCCACATCCAACAACTGCAAAAGGTTCAGTGACCCAAACAGATGACAGCCACTCACAGGGTCACAGGGACCGGAGCCGCACAGACAGTTCATCCTCACCCTCGTTATATGCAGATTCTGTATTTGCAATTCTGCCTACTTGCTTAAATGTATTTGTAAACCCAAAATCGGCACTCAGGGCCTTTTTTTTTTGGAGACAGAATCTTGCTCTGTTGTCCAGGCTGGAGTGCAGTGGCGTGATCTCAGCTCACTGCAAGCTCAGACTTCCGGGTTCACGCCATTTTCCCACCTCAGCCTCCCGAGTAGCTGGGACTACAGGCGTGTGCCACCCCATCCAGCTAATTTTGTTTTTGTATTTTTAGTAGAGACGGGGTTTCACTGTGTTAGCCAGGATGGTCTCGATCTCCTGACCTTGTTATCCACCCTCCTTGGCCTCCCAAAGTGCTGGGATTACAGGCATGAGCCACCGCGCCCTGCCAGTCAGGGCCTTTTGAGGTCATTTACGGACAGGCCCAGGGGCCAAAAAAAAAAAGGCTTTGAATGCATGTTCCCAGTTGAGGCTGAACGAGGAACTGCCATCTTGCTTCAGCTCTTATATCATAAACAAATGTCTTTTTCGAAGTCTAATTGGTGCTATGGTTTTGCATTTTCATGTTTCTTCTCAGTGATTTTGTTTAAAATGGCCCTAGCTCCAGAATAGCACTAAAGTGCTATCTGTTGTTCTAAGCGCAAGAACCTGCCCCATGGAGAAAACACATGTGTTAGATACATTTCATGTAGGCATGAGAGAATTAATCAGCAATAGACATGAAATGATGTATATTTAAACAGAAACACACATAAACGAGAATTGTTTATTCATTGACTAATAAATGTGAACAGAGGCTGGGCATGGTGGCTCACGCCTGTAATCCTGCACTTTGGGAGGCCGAGGCGGGCGAATCACCTGAGGTCAGGAGTTCGAAACCAGCCTGGCCAACATGGCAAAACCCTGTCTTTACTAAAAATACAAAAATTAGCCAGATGTGGTGGTGTGTACCTATAATCCCAGCTACTTGGGAGGGTGAGGCAGGAGAATCACTTGAACCTGGAGGGCAGAGGTTACAGTGAGCTGAGATCGCACCACTGCACTCCAGCCTGGACAAAAGAGCCAGACTCTGTCAAAAAAAAAAAAAAAATGTGACCAGAGGCTCACATGACCCTGACCCCAAGTTTCCCTAAGAGCAATAATTCAGTATCCACTAGTTCTAGTTCAGTCTTTGAGGGGACCTTACAGTATATAACTATTGCCAATGATGAGCATCAGCTGTAATCCGAGAGGCCTAAGAGGTTTAGGAATGCGTTTCGGGTTTCTTTGCCTCGTGGGTATATAGACTTAAATCACTTTTTTGATGAGAAATAGGCTTAGAAAGATTAAATGATGCTATGGACGAACATTTGTGCTCCTCCAAATTCACATGTCAAAGGCAGAATCTTCCTGATTCTAGAGCCAGGACATACTTTTCAAACATTTGCACCGAAGCATCCCCAACACAGAAGAGGGAAATACGGGTCCCTGGGGGTACAAAGGGGTGGAAAATGACCCATCTGGGTGTAAAAGTCCTTGAAAATCTCTGTTTGACCTTAACAATTCCTGTAAATTATTCATTCCACTCTACAGATAGTATGCTTTTGTTTTACCATAAAATATTATATTAAATCACTAGTTGAATGGTATAACTCCAACAGCTAGACACACTCACTCAGATGTCATACACACTCCTAGAAAGAAGGGGCTGCTGAGCCTAACTCATCCCTGTGTTCCCTGGGCCCAACAGAATAGAGAGTCCCGGCACAGACACGGGATGAAGAGGGTCCCACACAGACACGGGATGAAGAGAGTCCCACACAGACAAGGGATGAGGAGGGTCCCAGCACAGGTACAGGATGAAGAGGGTCACTGCCAGAAGCCAGGGCGGTGCGAGAGACAAGTGACAAAATCATTTCCTTAGGCATGGTCCTCTAGACACTCCGGCTTGGGCCAGTTTTCTACACTCCCTGCGGGACACGCATACGCCTCTATCCTGATTGACCACGTGGGGGCGCCCCACACGCGCCGTACCTCGGTGCCCGCACCTCTGCGCGTTTCACTCAGATGTGGCTTTGTTTCTCAGGATGTCCGCATCCTCCTCTGTGTCAGCCATGGTTGCCATGGATATCGTGGCTCCCAGCCAGAGGAGGGTCTCAGGGCTGAGAGGCTTTGCTGGTGTTAGGCCATCAGTTCAAGAACAGGACCACGCAGTGGGGAGCTGTGTGCTGATGCGGAAGGACCCTGTGGATGTTACCGGGGAAGAACGAATGGAACTCCCTTCTGAGCAGCCTCAGTGGAGACCAACCCAACACGCTCACCCTGTGTTCACCCCGTGCAGCAGGGACTGCCCCTGCCTCCTACGCAGGAGGGGCCAAACCTACTCACAGCAGGCCTGTGGCCCCCAGGTGTCGGGGTCACGGGAGAGCCTCCTTGTTCCTGTGTCCCTCGTCCTTTCTGTCAGCTCGCCGTGGCGTGTTGATGCTGGCGTCGTGGTCCTTCGTCTTCCTTTGTGCTCACACTGACAGTTTCTGGACGTACGCATCTGGATGTCTGATAAGTGCATCCAGAGAGCCGTGCCTTTTCGTAAATGGTGGTTGCTTCTCAGATTCACTCTGGCCAGGATGCTGCGTTTTTGGAGACCACGTGCCAGCGGGCACGGACCCTCCTGTTGCTCAGATGAGCCAACCGGCCTCCATTCCTGTGCTTCCGCAAGTGGCCTGTTCCACACCTGCAGCCATCTATGTGCCAATCAGTGACTGCTGAACAACACCTGTGGCTCTGAGGGCGTCCTCTGAGGGATCCCACCCGAGTCCCAAGTAATCCAATTCTCCAGGAGCCTCCCTTTCCCAATGGCCATCCAGTCCCCACGCTGCCCACTGGGGCTCTTCTCGGCCCCCATCACGGGCGTGTGGCATGCCTGGCCATGACAGCAGGCTATAGTTTCCTGCACCCACTGCACCCTCTCTCTAGAACACTCTCCAGCTTGAGCAGCATCTTCAGGAAACACCGTCTGATCACAGCGCCCATCCGTGGCGCAGACCAACTCCTCCCTTCCATCGGTGTGGCTTTTGTGTTGGTTCAGTTACTCTTCTTGGTTTCTTTTGAACAATTCCGTTTTCCTTTCCTAATTTCTTAGGATGAGTACAAGATATTCGTTCTTTTGATGTGCTTGGCTCATCTTCCTACTTTAATAACGAAAGCATTTTAAAGTGCTAACATTTCCTGTGAGTATTGGTTTTTGAGGATTCACATAGATTTCGGGATGAAACGTCCTTTTTTATTATTATTATTACTTTCAGGATAGTATGCCATTGTAAAACTTCCTATTTGAGCTAGGTGTAAGCTAGGAATGTGTCTCTTAATTTTGAAGTTGTAAACATTTTTGGATCATCTCTGTAGTAATTATTCCTAATTGTTTTGGATTATGTTTAGAGGATGTGCTGGTAAAGACTGTTTTAAAAGTATTCTCGGCCGGGCACGGTGGCTTATGCCTGCAATCCCAGCACCTTGGGAGGCCGAGGGGGGTGGGGGCGCGGATCACTCGAGGTCAGGAGTTCGAGACCAGCCTGGCCAACATGACGGGACCCCATCTTTACTAAAAATACAAAAATTAGTTGGTTGTAGTGGTGCATGCCTGTAATCCCAGCTACTTGGGAGCTGAGGCAGGAGAATCGCTTGAACCTGGGAGGTGGAGGTTGCAGTGAACCAAGATTATGCCACTACACTCCAGCCTGGGTGACAGAGTGAGACTCTGTCTCAAAAAATAAAATAAAAATAAAAAATAAATAAAGGCATTCTCAAGGATTTCTTTATGGCTAAGAACAGGAATGTGTTCCATGGACTTGAAAAAACGAATCTCTATTCAGGTGATATAAAGATATATTTCTATTAAGTATGAAGATTTTAGTGTATCTTATTGTATATATTGACATCCCACTATACTTGTATATGCATATTTACACATATTGATTAATATGTGTATACATGTACACATACATAAATATATACACATACATATAAGTGTGTGCATCTTTTTTTTTTTCCCCGAGATAGGGTCTCAGTCTGCTGCCCAGGCTGGAGTGCAGCTGCGTGATCTCAGCTCACTGCAACTTGGCCTCCTGGGTTCAAGCTATTTTCATGCCTCAGCCTTCCAAGTAGCTGGGACTACAGGCACCCGCCACCACATCTGGCTAATTTTTGTATTTTTAGTAGAGACAGTGTTCCACCATGTTGTTTAGTCTGGTCTTGAACTCCTGACCTCAGGTGATCCACTTGCCTTGGCCTCCCAAAATGCTGGGATTACAGGCATGAGCCACTGTGCCTGGCCATGGATCTATATTTTAATCAAAGTCTCCTACCATTTCTTTTTTCTGTTCTTTTTTTTTTTTTTCTGAGATGGAGTTTCGCTCTGTCAACCAGGCTGGAGTGCAGTGGCTCGAACTCGGCTCACTGCAACCTCTGCCTCCTGGGTTCAAGCGATTCTCCTACCTCAGCCTCCTGAGTAGCTGGGATTTATGTGTCACCACGCCTGGCTAATTTTTGTATTTTTAGTAGGATAGGGTTTCACCATGTTGGCCAGGCTGGAGTCTCCTGCCATTTAGAAGAGCTTTTGTTTATGTCTACCTGCGGCACCGTTTTGTGGACACAGGTCTGTTTTTTTCATAAATAGTGGCTTTTATCATTATGTAATGTCCATTTTTTTCTAGTTAGTGCTTTAACCTTCAATTCCACTTTCTCTCATTTTAATATTACCACTCATGTTTGCTTTTTGTTTCCATCTGCCTGGACTTCTTGTGACCATCTTATTTTGGTTCTGCTTTTTCCTTCCTTCCCCTTTCTTGCCTTCATTTGAACTAACTTTTGTTTTTTCCTTTTCCTATTGTTTGTTTATTCATTCTGTGTTAACCATAGATTTTTTTCATATGTATACTTAAATTAACAAAATCTAAATTTAATCAATATATTCATTCTCTTAATTAAGGACTTTACAATGCTTTAGTTCTTATATAACCCATCTAACTTATACATACTATTGTTGTCTTCACTTTTATCTTTTTTAATCCCTAAAATTAGACATTATTATTTTTGCTTCATAGTCAATATTTAGATGTCTATGTTTTAACCAGTTTCTTTGCTATTATTTCATATTTTTAGAGCTAAAGATAATTTTAATTTTGAAATGATTTTATACTTGTAGAAATTTGGGCTGGGTGAGGTAGCTCACCCCTGTAATCCTAGCATTTTAGGAAGCTGAGGTGGGAGGATGACTTGAGCTTGGGAGTTCGAGTCCAGCCTGGGCAACATAGTGAGACCTCATCTCTTTAAAATAAAAAGAATTTTAAAAAGAAAATTGTAAGAAGAGTATAAATAGCATGTTTTTCCCTTCTGAACCACTTGAGAATTAATTACCAGCCTGATGCCCATTATCTCAAATTCTTTAGGGTGTACATCCTACAACAAGGACAGTCTCCTTGCATAGCAAGGCAACATCAACATCAGGAAATTAACACTCACACACTACTACCATCTAATCAACAGAATCCTGCATTCACGTTTAGGCAATTTCTCAGGAACATCCTTTGTACCAACAGGATCTCATCTTGGGTCACGAGTTGTATTTAGTTGACATGTCTCTTCAGTCTCCTTCAATCCAACAGTTCCTCTGTCTTTTCTTGATTTGTATGACCGTGACGCTTTTGAAAAGCACAGATCAGTTATTTTGTAGAATGTTCTTCAAGTACAGGATTTCTGATGCTTCCTTTTGATTAGATTCAGGTTATGCATTTTTGGCAGGACTTTCACAGCAGTTGGGCTGTGTTCTTTCCATTGTATCCTATCAGGGAGAACACAACATAGATTTATCCCATGACTGGTGATGGGACATCATGCTTTGACTGTGACTTTGGTCACTTGGCTAAAATGGTATCTGCCAGGTGTCTCCACTGTAAAGTTATTATTTTTCCCTTTGTATTTAACAAATGTTTTGTAAAGAAGTACCTCAAAACCACGTAAATATTCCTGCCTGTTCAAATTTTCACTCATCAGCATTAATATCTACTGATATTTCTTGGCTAAATTACTGATTACTAATAGCTATGATGATTGTCAAATGGTAACTTTTCTAATTCCATAATTTCTTCCACGTTTGTTAGTTGGCACTTTGTTGTAAGAAAAGTTTTTTCTTCTCCTCATTTATGTATTTATTCATTTGTATCTATATGCCTTTCTGTTTTATCCAATAGGTTATGTTATTATTATCTAGTTTGGTGTTCAAATTATGCCAGAACCAGCAGGACCCCTTTAGAGCTGGCTCGTCTGTCCTTTTAATTCATCTCCATCAATTTTTGAGCACATGCTCACTTTCTGGCACAAAAGACGTTATAGGTTCATCTTGTGCTTTTTCCTACCTCAACCCTGGAGTCAGCCATTTTCCCAAGAAATTCTGGTTGCTTTTAGGGGAGAATGGTATTTAGAAACCAAGATTTGAGTGCTGGGCACGCTCATTGCTGTTGGGGTGTTATGGCACCCAGGCCTTCTTGGTGGATAAAGCTAGCAACACGTGTATGTAGACACACGTTTATATCTATATTCATTTCTGTATCTGTCCATAAGTATTGAAAACCATTAGTTCATCCCTCCAATTATAATCTAACGCACAGAGTTCATTCCAGTTTCCTCCTTTGCAGTGTCTGTAACTTCTCTGGCAATGAGAAACCTGGCTTTCATTTTCCTCAATATTTTGCTTATTTGATCAATCTTTTCTAGGTAACCAATCTACCTCTATGATGCCACTTGCTTCTCAGTACTCAGAGCCGCTTTGCTCTGAGGATATTTTCCCATCCCAATGAGATACCTGAAAAGACGGGCCCTGTTTTGCATAGCCCCTTCAGGCTAAGGGGACAAAAGTCAGAGTGCCTGGAAAGGGTGGTCTGAGGACATAGGAAAAAGAACAACCAGAAACTAACAAAAGTGCTTTTCCTATTCTCTCACTCAATAATCAACAAGCAATACTTCTTGATTGATCTGCTTGATCTTTTCCCCCACACACCAAGCAATCATTTGACTTTGCAGAGGACACCAGCTAGGCATCCTCCAATTCAATTCTGATGCTGTCTACCTGGAGATAGCGTCAGATCCCACAGGCTGAGCACTCAGTCCCACAAGGCTGCCCCCACTTCCAGTGCTCATTGAAAGCCCCAGGTTGTTCCACCTGTGCTTCTGACCCACCAGCTATAAATGGGGGTTCCCATGACCCCCTTTTTGGGTTTGATTAATTTGCTGGAGTGACTCACAGAACTTAAAGAAACACTTATTTACTTTTACTGGTTTATTATAAAGGATAGTACGAAGGATACAGATGAAGAAATGCATAGGGCGAGGTATGGGGAAGGGGCGTGTTTCCCTCTCCAGGTGCACCACCCTCCAGGAACCTCCATGTGTCAGCTATCCAGAAGCTCCCAGAACCAAGTCCTTTTGGGTTTTTAAATTTTTTAATGCGTTTTATATTTTTCCATAGGTTATTGGGGAACAGGTGGTGTCTGGTTACATGAGTAGGTTCTTTAGTGGTGATTTGTGAGATTTTGGTGTACCCATCACCTGAGCAGTATACACTGCACCCTATTTGCAGTCTTTTATCCTGTGCCCCCCCACCCTTCCCCCAGGTCCCCAAAGTCCACTGTATCATTCTTATGCCTTTGTGTCCTCATAGCTTAGCTCCCACATATCAGTGAGAACACACGATGTTTGATTTTCCATTCCTGAGTTACTTCACTTAGAATAATTTTCTCCAAACTCATCCAAGTCGCTGCGAATGCCATTAATTCCTTCCTTTTTATGGCTGAGTAGTAGTTCCCTTTTGGGTTTTTATGGAAGCTTCATTACATAGGCGTGATTGATTAAATCATTGGTCATTGGCCATTTAACCTTCAGCTCTGCTGTCTTCCCTGGAGGTTGGTGGGGGACAAGAAGAAAGTCCCAATCATTTAATCCTGCTTTGGTCTTTCTTGTGACCAGCCACCATCCTGAAGCTACATAGGGGCTGCCAGCCATCAGTGAATTCATTAGCTACAAAAGACACTCATCACTTTGAAGATTCCAAGGATTTTAAGAGTTGTGTGCCAGGAAAAGACCAAATATATATTTCACAAGATCACAGATGGGAACCTGTAAACCCTATCCCACTTTAGGCTAGGACCCAAAGGGCTACACCGAAGGAAATAGAATAATCTTAGCTTTTCATCATCTGGGCAGCTCAGAAAATCTGAAGCCCTGAATTTATATGCAGGTGATTCTAGACCGGGCATGGTGGAATCATGCCTGTGATCCCAGCACTTTGGGATGCCCAGGTGGGAGGATCACTTGAGCCCAGGAGTTTGAGACCAGCCTGGACAACATGGTGAGACCTGGTCTCTACAAAAAATATTTTTAAAAAATTAGCCAGGCATAGTGGTATGCACCTGTGGTCCCAGATACTCGGGAGGCTGAAGTAGGATTGCTTGGGCCGAGGAGGTAGAGGCTGCAGTGAGCCCTGATCATGACCCTGCACTCCAGCCTGGGCAACAGAGTGAGACCCTGTCTCCAAAAAAAAAAAAAAAAAAAAGAAGAAGAGATGATTCTAGATCATTATTATCCTCAGTACCTGGAAAAAAGAAAAGGAAAAGAAATATTATCTTTAAAGGCGAATTACATCCTCTCAGGTCTCAAGTGTTTTCTACAATTAATTTTTTCTTTTTTTTTAGATGGAGTTCCCCTCTGTGTCCAGGCTGGAGTGCAGTGGCACAATCTTGGCTCACTGCAGTCTCCACCTCCCGGGTTCAAATGATATCCCTGCCTCAGCCTCCCGAGTAGCTGGGACTGCAGGCAAGCACCACCACGCCCAGCTAATTGTTTTGAATTTTTAGTAGAGAGGTGGTTTGACCATGTTAGCCAGGATGGTCTCGATCTCCTGACCTTGTGATCCTCCTGCCTCAGCCTCCCAAAGTGCTGGGATTATAGGCATGAACCACCATGCCTGGCCTAATTTTTTGTATTTTAGTGGAGACAAGGTTTCACCATGTTGGCCAGGATGGTCTCATTCTGACCTTGTGATCTGCCCGCCTCAGCCTCCCAAAGTGCTGGGATTACAGGCGTGAGCCACTGCGCCCGGCCTCTACAGTTAATTTTTAAAATAGTTATCAGGCCGGGCATGATGGTTCACACCTGTAATCTCAGCACTTTGGGAAGCCGAAGTGGGTGGATCACTTGAGGCCAGGAGTTTGAGACCAGCCTGGCCAACATGGTGAAACCCCATCTCTACTAAAAATACAAAAATTAGCCTGATGTGGTGGTGGCCACCTGTAATCCCAGCTTCTTGGGAGGCTGAGGCAAGAGAATTGCTTGAACCAGGAAGGTGGGGGTTGCAGTGAGCAGACACAGAGTCACTGAACTCTGGGAGAGATCAAGACTGTCTCAAAATAAAATAAAATAAAACAAAACAAAATAAAATAAGGTATCAACTATACATTCCAAAATAATCAGATGTGTGAAGAGACATGACACTTACAGCAAGAACCAGCACAAACAGTAACAGAGGGACACAATATTCAATATACTATATACTATATACAATATACTATAAAAACTGTAACTATGGAATAATTATGTTTACTATGTTCAAGGAAATATATGCTATGCTTGAATTTTTTGGCCAAAAATAAAAAGCAGCAGCAGCAAAACCTGACACAGCAGCTTTGAAAAAGAACCAAATAGAAATTCTAGAACTAAAAAATAACTAAAATTAGGAATTCCACTGAATTCCTAATTCCTAAAATAGGAATTCCACTGAATTCCTAATTCCTAAAATAGGAACTCAATTATTAGTTTATTATACATAACTATAGAGAGAATTAGTGAACTGGAATATAGGTCAGAATAAACCTGGCAAAATAAAGCATGAAGAAACAAAACCTCTCTATCTCTTGTCTCTCAGAAGAGAGATGAAAAGATCTAATCTGTTTCATTAGAGCCCCAGAAGAGTGGCTGCAGGAAATGGTGCAGAGGCATTTGGAAAGATTACGGCTGAGATTTCTCTGGATTTGAGGAAGAAATAATGTTAATACTCACAGATGAGTTAATACTCATAGATTCAAGAGGCCCACAAATACCAAGTAGGGTAAATAAAGAGAAGGAGGAAGTAATTGCAGCTTTGGCTGCCTCACAGAGAAGCCACTGTCCCTGCCACGATGATGAAATTCCAAGAGGCACCACATCAGCCCTTGCCCCACTGTGACCCTCGCCCAGACCACATGGATGGAGGAAACTGAGTCATGGTGTCAGACAGCCATACCCTGGTCACTGCCCAAGAGCTACCTTGGAATCCTCATTTTGAAAGTGAAATTGCATAATTTTCACTCCGTGTACCCCAGAGCCCATGTATAAGAAACTAAACTTTAGAAGCAAGGAGATAGGACAAGAGGAAAGGCAGTCAACTTGGCCACCATACTGGTGACAAAGGTGTGCACCAATGGGAGGGGAGCTGGGGTAATGATTCAGGCTGGAAAGGTGAGTAGAACCAGAGGGAAGGCACGAGGATGAGCCATCAGGACCAGGTGGAAAATTCCACTGGGATCTGTGCAGTCCCTACACCCAGCCTCCTGCAACCATCCTCAACCCATCAGCCCCACAATCCCATTCTACCACAAAGATTATGTAGCTCCTTCTTTACTGTCCTGAAATGGAATTCAGAGATACATTGTTAGACTTCAATATAATTCCCTGACAGTAATAAAGAAGAAATAAAGATAACTTAAATAAAGCAATCTGTATCATAATAGATAAATGTCCAAGCACAACTCCACTAGGAGACATGGTCTTCCAAATGGGTGACTAAGTCTTGATAAAAATCAGAATAAAACAAAGTACAATCTCATTTCACATGATAGTTGAAAACTTTAGGGTTCAGTTAAAAATATACATAATATAAAATATAACATATTATATTTTTATATATAGTAAAATAATATTAGGTTTTAGGTGCTGAATGATTATAAACAAGGTCTTATAATAAAATTTAATTTTGAAATTATGAGACTTCTTTAGCATTTTGGAATAACTTTAAAATGATTTAAAATGATTTTAAATGCAGTCCAGTGGACATTCAGAAGTTGTGCAGGATATGGATGATTCTTGGTGGTGTGGGACCATCTTGCCCACGTGGAACATTTTAAGTCCCCACCCCAGTTTTTGCAGATGCCAACAGTGTCCTCACCCAGTCACTGTGATACAAAATGCCTCCAGAAGTCTCCAAACCTATTCCGGGTTCTGCCCGTGTTGAGGACTCCTGGTTTAGGGTGTGGGCTGGGGCTGGCACTGTGGGTGGACACTCTTTCCTCTGACTGCCTGCTGGCCTCACCACCCCTGTGGGCCACAGCCTTGCAAAGAACAGTCTTCATTGGCTTTTTCTTCAAACACGACCCAGGGTATGGCTTTAGTAGCTCCTGGAATGGGGAATCTTAGCCCCGTCTATGGTCAGGTGTCTCCCCAGCTCACTGAAGAAGAATGCGAAGGGAGAAAAGCTGAGAAGGGCCCCATTAAAGGCGGAAGAATCGCTTCCTCACCTTTCCCCAGGGAGAGAAGATGTGCTTTGATTATTTGTCCATAAAACACACCCATAGCAAGGGCCTGGCATGGAGCACAGTGTGGGGAGCAGAGGACGGGGTCCTGCCCTCCTAGAGTGTACAGCCTGGGTGTGTGGGGGAGAGAGATAATAAACAAGGAAATAAATGGTTACGAGTGTCCCAACGGTCACAGGAAAGAACAAGTACTGTGTGTGGAAGAATAAACCAGAAGGACACCACAAAGGAGGGACGGTTGGCGTGGGGGCGGCCGCAAGAAGTTCCCACTCTGTCTTCAGAGCTTTGGGTGGGGGGCGGGTGCCCAAGCTATACTCGCCCCTGAGGCTGTTGGTCTCCAGCCAACTTTAACAATTATTCAGGTCTCACTGCACGCACAAGGTATATGTCCTTTCATAAAGAATGCAGAGCAATGGAAGAATGGGTGGATTTTTGAACAAAGAAATTGCGAAATTCCAGCAAAATACAACATTTTGGAAGGAAACGCCCTCAGAGGCTCCCCTTTGGTGGCATAGCATCATGGAAATAAACCGAATAAGAAATGAAACATTTAAAGAACATCCTAAGTTTTAAATTAGACCCAAATGCTGCGACGTCGTCAAATAAACACCCAATCCACCAAATTCTAGCCCCACCAGGAGGAGTTAAGGAAGGAGCACTCTCTCAAAATGGCACCTGGGGCCAGCCCTGTGATGGGTGGACTCAGGTCATGTGACCCCAACCACATCTTCAGGACTAATCTCTTGTGAGGCCCCTAAAGCAGCGCTCTCCAACCTTTTTGGCACCAGGGACTGGTTTGGAGGAAGGCAAATTTTCCAGATGGTGGGGGATGGGGGTAGGGGTGGTTTCAGGATGATTCAAGGGCATTTCATTTATTGTGCACTTTATTTCTATTATTATTACATTGTAATATATAAGGAAGTAGTTATACCACTCACCATAATGTAGAATCAGTAGGAGCCCTGAGCCTGTTTTCCTGCAATTCGACGGCGACAGATCATTAGGCATTAGGTTCTCATAAGGAGCACACAGCCTAGATCCCTTGCATGCGCAGTTCACAACAGAGTTCGTGCTCCGATGAGAATCTAATGCCGGCGCTGATCTGACCTGAGTGGCGCTCTGGTGGTCATGTGAGCAATGGGGAAGTGGCCGTAAGTACAGATGAAGCTTCACTAGCTCACCAGCCGCTCATCTCCTGCTGCGTGGCCTGGTTCCTAACAGGCCATGGACCGGTACCAGTCTGTGGCCCAGGGGCTGGGGACCCTTGCCCTAAAGCCTCCCAGGGCCTGCTGGGCCTGCTTGTGGGTAAGGGAGAGAGGACAGAAGCCTGTGCTGCTCAGAAGCCCACACCACATAATGCCCTGTGTCCCAGATCCTAAATTCTTGAAAAGGCTAAAGGATGATATTAGAGGATATTGAAAGTTTTGTTCCACAACTCCAAAACTTCTTTTATTGCAAAAAGATTTCCTTTACCAAGCTTTGACATATATATATGTATGTGTGTATGTATATATATATAATTTTTTTTTTTTTGAAATGGTGTCTTACTCTGTCACCCAGGCTGGAGTACCGTGGCTCAATCTTGGTTCACTGCAGCCTCGAACTCCCAGGCTCAAGCCATCCTCCCACCTCAGCCTCCCAAGTAGCTGGGACCACAGACATGCTCCACTATGACTGGCTAATTTTTAAATTTTTTTGTAGAGACAGGGGTCTCCCTATGTTGCCTGGGCTGGTCTTGAACTCCTGACCTCAAGCGATCCTCTCACTTCAGCCTCTGAAAGTACTGGGATTATAGGAGTGAGCCACCTTGCCCAGCTTAAAAATGCCTATTAAAGAAAATTTGGAAAACATATAAAAAGGGAGAAAGTTGATTCCATCTTTGTTTCCGTTTTGCCATCTGTCCAGTCAGTGCACTGGGGCGTGGAACGCTAACCTTGTCTCCTCCTACTAGCCATGACTCTGCCACCTCCCACCTGTCTTCCTGCTGTTCATCGACCACACCTCCCACCTTGCGACCTTTGCACTGGCTCTTTCCTCTGCTGGAATGCATTTTCCCAGAATCTGTATGGCTGACTCCCTCACCACTGAGTCTTTACTCATACATGACCTTCTTGACGACACTGACCTTGACTGCCCCACTTGTAATTGCACTTCCGACCACTCCTGATCCCCCTCCCGGCTGCTCCACTTAGTCTTGTTCCTATAGCATTTACCACCTTCCTGCAAGCTAGGTAATTTACTTCCGGATTATGGTTATTTTCTATTCCTGTCTCCCCCATTAGACTGTGTCTATGTCTGTGTCTATGTCTACGTCAGCTCCACAGGCATAGAGATTTTTACCATTTTCTTCACATCCCAAGCACCTGGAACAGTGCCTGTCACATACCAGGTGCTCAGTACATTTTTACTTGATGAATTAAATTAATGAAGCCTGGCTGATATTTATTGAGTACTTACCCTGTGCCAGGCATTGTTTCAAGTACTTTACATTTTTCCAACAACCCTTGGAGAAAGTTTTAATAAACCCATTTTACAAATGAGGAACCCTAGGCACAGAGAGGCTAAGCAACTCGCCTAAGATCACACAGCCAGTAAATGTCAGTGCCAGGATTTGAAACCAGGCAGTCTGACACCAGAGCTCATAGTCTCAATTGCAGTGAACACCACAGAGCCAGGCATGTTTTAGTGATCGCTACATTTTAGTTGAATAAGTGAATAAATAACTAAAAACCAAATATATCAAATAACATTCTACTTTCTCTGCCTAGAGATCAATACTGGCCAACACATGATGGGACATTTTTCTTGACTCTCTCCCATGTGGATTACTTCCTTTTATATGGAGGATTGTGAGCCCTTTGAAGACCTGATGGAAGCTATTGGACAGTAGAAGACACAGAGTGTACACGCAGGTGAAATGTTGCATGCAATTTTCAGGGGCTTCATGGACCTTCTCCATCACATTAGAGTTCTCCAGAGAAACAGAACCAACATGGGAG
>NW_026652280.1:83626766-83787393 GCF_009828535.3 Hylobates moloch
GATAGATAGATAGATAGATAGATAGATAGATAGATAGATAGATAGATATGAGAGGAGCGTTATTAGGGGAACTGGCTCAGGTAATCAAAAATTGAGAAGCCCTGCTATATGCAATCTGCAAACAGGAGAAGCAGGGAAGCTGGTAGCATGGCTCAGTCCAAGCACAAAGGTCTGAGAACCAGGGGACCAATGGGGTAACTTTCAGTAGGAGCCAGAGGCCTGAGAAACAGGGATCTGTTGGTGCAAGTCTGAGTCCAAAGGTCAGAGAACCTAGAGTTGTGATGTCCAAGGGCAGGAGAAGAAGGATGTCCCAGTTCCAGGAGAAAGAGAGGGCGCAAATTGGACCTTCCCAAGCCTTTTCATCTGTCCTGGCCCTCAGCCAAGTGGATGGTGCTCCCCACACACTGAGTAAGGGTGGATGTTCCTCACTCAGCTTACTGATTCAAATGCCAGTCTCTTCCAGAAACATCCCCAGACACACCCAGAAATCATGCTTTACCAGCTGTTTCATATTCTATAATTTTGTCAGGTTGACACCAAAAATTAATTATCACAATATCTATATGTAAGATCTAGATCTGTATCTCTAACTGTCTATCATCTAGCAGAGAGATGTATTAGAAGGTACTGGCTCATGTGATTATGGAGGCCAAGAGGTCCCATAGTCTGTTGTTTGCAAACTGGAGACCCAGGAAAGCTGGAGACTGAAGAGCTGGAGACCCAGGAATGCTGAAGACCCAGAAGCTGGAGACCTGGTAGAGCTGGAAACCCAGAAGCTGGAGACCCAGGAGAGCTGGTGGTATAGTTTGAAGACCTGAGAGCTCGATGGTCAATGGAGCAGATTCCAGTCTGAGTCTGAAGGGGCGAGAACCAGGACCACCAAGGACAGAAGATTGATGTTCCAGCTCAAGCAGTCAGGCAGAGAGGGAATTCAACCTTCCTTTGCCTTTTTGTTCTCATCAGGCCTTTAACAGCTTGTATGATGACCGTCCACACTGGGGAGACCATCTGCTATCCTCAGCCCACCGATTCAAATGCTCATCTCTTCTGGAAACACCTTTATGTAAACACCCGGAAATGACGGTTAGCCAGCTACCTGGGCATCCTGTGGCCCAGTCAAGTTGACACATAAACTTAACCATCACATCACCCTCCTCGTTCAACCAAATATTGGCCAAGGGGTCATGCACTCCAAGGAAGCTGGCCTGGTGGCTGGCCCACTCTGCACTGGCCCTCTGTGCAGGCTCTGGCCCCCTCAGCTTTAGAGGGAATTAAAGGGTACTTCTTTAAGGGTCATTTAGACTGAATTCATTCTTTCCAGGCACTGAGCCAGGGGATGCTGCAATGACCATGACAGGCCAGATGCTGTCATGGCAGAGGGGATATCAGAGGAACCTAGGCAGACCATCCTGGCCGACCTGCAGTGAGAGCAGTGGTTTCTTTCAAGGAGTGGCATGATTTGGTGGGGAATGTGGAGGAGGAAGAGGGAAGTCAGCGAGACCCTTGAGGAGGCCATGGCAGTTGTTCACTGATAATTCTCTGCATCAGGGTGCTGGCCATGGAGACGGGAAGAAGTGGACAGATTCAAGAAGTATCTCAGAGATAGAGCATAAGATCTGGTAATAGATCAGATGAGGGGTTTTTAGATTGTCACAGAGGCAAACCAGGAGATGGGACTTGCGTGCAAAGGATTTATTAAAGTGTTTGCAGGATAAATGGGAAGGACAGTGGCCATGCAGGACAAATTCCAGATGGTCTTGGCCACCCAGCTCTTCCCCACTTTCTTGCTTGTCATTTTCAGAATAACTGTTGATTGTGCTGGGAGTGCAATATCTTGAGATAAGAAGGAACTGGCCAGAACAGTCCAGGGTCTTTCCCTGTCCCTCCTAGAACAAGACGTCCTGCAACACTTGAGCTCAGTGAGTCAACTTCCCCTAGGTATAAAACCTAGAGTGGGGCATCTTTTGGCTTCCCTCAGCTGTGGTGCTGCCTAGGGCAGCACCCACCCTGGCCAGCTTGCCTGAGCCTTGTCGGGGGCAGGGACCCTAGGCTCCTGCTGTCTCCTGGTGCCGATCCGTGAATAATAAAGTTGCTTTTCTTAATTCACAGTGTGAGCGTTCTGTCTCACCCAGCTAGTGTAAGTGGTAGAGTAACCTTCCTCACAGGGGAAGCAGGATCAGGAGGAAGCCACACAAAGGGGCAGTCTCAGGTGAGAGCTGAGCCCCAGCCAGATCCCGCAGGACACTCTGCAGCCTTAACGGTGTCCCAGAGCTCATCCCACCTTGAAGCAAGGGAGCTGGGCTCTCACAGGGCTGCAGCAGTCAGCTGCAGGCTCCCAGACACTTCTGGCTTTCAGGGATATCTTGTTAAAGTGGCAGGGAGAAGGAAAGGGAGACTTTAAGGATCACATCAGGTTATCTGCCGCTGGATGGATGGTGCCACCATGATTGAGATGGAAAGATAAGGGGCAACAGGGGTTCGGGGGATCCAGGACTGGACTTCTTGAGTGTGAAGTTCCCGTTAGACATTCCAGTGGCGATGTCAGGTAGACCATTTGTATGAATCTGGGGTCTGGGGGTGTGTGGGGTGGGGTCGGGCTGGAGGTATGCTTCTGGGAGTCACTGGGTGTGGCCGGCATCTGAAGCCATAAGACCATCCACAGGGCCTTGGCATATGCCGCCCCTTCTGCTGGGAACTTGCTGGCCTCCTCCTCACTTGTTAATTTCTACTCATGCTGAGGCCCTTGGCTCATGCATCGCTTCCTTAGGGAGTGTCTCTGACCTCCCTGGCTGCACCAAAGCCCCCTGTCAACCCTGTTCTCCTGAGAACCTGAACTTCCACTCTGTAGCAATGGCCGCAGTTGGAGGTTTGCATCTATTTGTGTGATTTTGTGGGTTTTATCCACCATGGGGCCCTCAGCTTCCTCTTCCCACGCTTGACGGAGTATTGGAGTGTCACGCCACTGAGGGCTCTGCTCTGACGAGGTCTTTCTAGCCCCAGTAGCTTGTTCATGGGGTCCCTTTCATTCCTACTGATTTATTTGTCCAGCTTCATCTCTTGCTGAGCTGTTCCCCACCTTGAGACCTAACTGTTCACCTTCCCTGAGTCGGCTGTGTGCGATCCTGCCCCATGACCGTGCAGATGTCATGTGATCCAGTTCGCAGTCGTATCCTGTCCCCATTGCTGGAGCCAGCCTCCACCTCTCAGTGGTCCTTTCTGAGACCAGACAGATGAAATCAGGCACATTCAGGCTGGTATGGCTGTAGACGTGCAGGTCCTTTCAAAAGTGCCTTCTCCTCGAGGCTCTCTCCAGCCCTCTCTCCTAGAGGAGCCCTTTTCTCCCACTCTGTGTCTCCCCTTGGACCCCTTAACACAGTCTGTGTTTTTTGAATATCCCTCGACAAAGCTACGGTATGTGCTTTCTTGCCTGAGGGCTGCAACCAAGCCTGAGTCCACCTCAAGACTCCCTGGAGCAGAGCCCAGCCCTGGCATGCAGTGGTCAGAGCGCGTGGAGTCGCACACTGCTGCTGTGTGCATCTCTGTGTGTTCAGTACAGAGCTGCAGAAGGGCCACCCCTTCATCACCTGGGGTCCCAGAAGTCCCTATTGTCAGGAAAAAGGCATGAAAACCTCAGTCTCTGCTTCCAGTTCCTGACTCACACGGGTCACCTCGACCTTATAAACAACTCTTGCAAACCTCTGTTATTTTATGGCTTTGTTCTGTTTTTATCAGTGTGTTTTATCTAATATATTCTGAAAAATTTAGGACTTCCCAAAAATATCTCATTTACGTGTAAAAGAGTCAGCTGAGAATAGCCAAAAGGAATCACATACATTTTTGCATGGGAAAGAAGTCTTTTAACATTTAGTATTGTTTTTATGGTGGTAAAATATACATAGCATCAAATGTACCATTTTACCATTTTTACACATATGGTTCAGCGGCATTTAGTCCGTTGACATGGCTGTGCAGCCGTCGCCACCACTCAGTTCCAGAATGCTTCATCTTTCCAAACTGAAGCTCTGTCCATTAAATACTCCCTGCTCCTCCTTCTCCAGCCCCTGGGAAATGCTGTTCTTTCTGTCTGTATGAATTTGGGTACTCCAGGCACTTCCTATGTGTGGAATTATACAGATTTGTCCTTTTGTGACTGGCTTATTTCACTTTGCATAATGTCTTCAAGATTCATCTGCATTGCAGCCTGAATTTCTTTCCTTTTTAAGGTTGAATAATATTCTATCATCTGTAGATGCCCCTGTATTGACAATGTTTTCTCATTTTCTGTGTTCTCGATGCTCTGGCATTGGGACCATTGATCCTGGAGAGTCTGCCCCCTCCAGAGCTAGCTAAGTCCTAGAGCTAGCAAATGATTCCCCTGTCTGCAACACACCTTTGACATGCAGACCAACCAACCCAGAGCCCACATTCCCAGCCGCCTCCTTTATCACAAATTCACATACCAAGCCAGTAATCCCTCTGGCATAAGTCATCCCAGGGTCAGGTCTTGGACAAGTAGGTACTGGCCCTATACTCAAGAGTCCACCAAAATTATTCAAACTATCCAATTGAAACTTAGCGCACCTGCCCCGCCACGCCCATTCTATCCCATGAATACCCCAGTAAGGGCCATGGCCACTCTCTCACCTGACAGCGCTGGTGCTTCCCCACGTAGCCCTGGGCGGCCAGCTGTGATCCTATTTCTAGGGTGAGGACAAGCTTCCTCCTTCACGGTGATCATTTCCTTGACTTGGTGTCTCCCCTTTCCTGCTTAAAACAAATTGAGACAGCATTTTCACACATCATGTTTATCCGTTCATCCATCGATGGACTTTTGGGTGGTTTCCACCCTTTGGCTGTTGTTTCTTAGTGGAATATTTCAAGCAAAAAAAAATTTATGCATAAGAAGAAGCAAGCATGGGCTGGGCGTGGTGGCTCACGCCTGTAATCCCACCACTTTGGAAGGCTGAGGTGGGCAGAACACGAGGTCAGGAGATCCAGACTATCCTGGCTAACACAGTGAAACCCCATCTCTACTAAAAATACAAAAAATTAGCCAGCTGTGGTGATGGGCCCCTGCAGTCCTAGCTACTTAGGAGGCTGAGGCAGGAGAATGGCGTGAACCCAGGAGGCGGAGCTTGCAGTGAGCCGAGATTGTGCCACCGCACTCCAGCCTGGGTGACAGAGCTAGACTCTGTCTCAAAAAACTCCCCCCTAAAAAACAAAAAAACAGAAAAACAAAAATTAGCCAGGCGTGGTGGCACATGCCTGTAATCCCAGCTACTCAGGAGGCTGAGGCCGGAGAATTGCTTGAACCTGGGAGGCAGAGGTTGCAGTGAGCCGAGATCACACCACTGCATGCCAGCCTGGGTGACAGAGCAAGACTCCATCTGAAGAATAAGAAGAAGGAGAAGGAGAAGGAGAAGGAGAAGAGGAGGAGGAGGAGACGGAGGAGATAATGAATACAAGGAATACCCATGTGCTGTCACCCTACCTAAGAAACCAGAGGTTCTGACTTCCCCTGACTTATCCTGAAACCCCCATGTGTCCTCTGGCCCCCATCCCCTTCCTTCCCAAGGGATTTCCTCTACCCTATTAACCTCATTGTTACCGAACTGAACTGGAGTCCACTAGCCCAGCACAGTAAGCCAAATATCTAAGCTGAGGTTTCGAGGTGAGAGGAAGGAGGGTGTTTGTTTACTGGGTGCCAGTCCGGAGCTTCCGACCTCCCTGATGGCCTACACACAAGGGTTGTAAAGGCAGTGGTAAATTTCAGGAAAGCAGAAGTTACAAGCAAAATCGTATCAGTACATGGAGGTTCTACCTTGGTTTGGCCTAAAGAGAAGGAATATCTTGAAGCAGAGGCTTATAGGTCATAGGCAGATTCAACGATTTTTGATTTGTGATTGGTTAAGGAAGCAAAGCTTTGTCTAAAAACTTGGGGTCAGGGCCGGGCACGGTGGCTCACGCCTGTAATCCCAGCACTTTGGGAGGCTGAGGCAGGTGGATCACCCGAGGTCGGGAGTTCGAGACCAGCCCAACCAACATGGAGAAACCCCATCTCTACTAAAAATACAAAATTATCTGGGCATGGTGGCACATACCTGTAATCCCAGCTACTCGGGAGGCTGAGGCAAGAGAATCACTTGAACCCAGGAGGCGGATGTTTTGGTGAGCCGAGATTGCACCATTGCACTCCAGCCTGGGCAACAAGAGCGAAACTGTCTCAAAAAAAGAAAAGAAAAACAAAACAAAACAACAACAAAAAACCCTTAGGGTCAGTAGAAAGAAATGTTAAGGTCTGGCCTGTGGCTGTGCCCTCAGGAAGAAATTTGGAACAAAAAACAGCAGTCAGAATTCAGGCCTCAGTCCCCCTGGTCTAAGTCTACATGGCAGCGGATGGCATTTGCCATTTAGTAGGGATCTGGGCTTCTGAAAAACAACTCAGGGACATAGGTCAGGATGTTCTGTTTCATTTCTATAGGAAACCAAACCTCTCGTGGCACTAACTTATTTGGGCAGGCATCGCTTTAAGCTACGGTTACGGTCTTGTTTATCAATGAAGTTGCTCGTTTACTTCTCAAGGCTAGCTAGGTGCAGGGAATTTCCCTTGAAGGAATTCAAGATTTTCCTTTATTTCCATGCTTGGGGGGCTCGGCAGGCCCCTATGAGGGGTCCCTGCTGTACCCGTCCCAGGCAGGATTGCAACTTTCACTACACATGAAGGTCCTCAAAAACAACATATGGTATAGTCTTCTTGTACGTTCTTGAATTTCATAGGAATAGCATTATTTGATCCAGACACGGGCCTGTTTCACGCAGCCGTGTTTTTGAGATGCATCCATGCAGAGGCCAGCAGCTTTAGTTCATTTGTCTTCCTGGCTGTGTAATATTCCACGCTTTGAAGGCATCACATTTTATGTATCCACTCTCCCATCGATGGGCACTCAGATGTTTCCATTTTTTTAAACTAAATAATGAACATTGTGTGTCTGTGTGTGTTGGGAGTGGGGGCATCTCTAGGGGACAGAGTCTGGAAGAGAAATGAGGGAGAAGGATATGTACATTTTTATTTTACCAGATAGGACCAAACTGTTCTCCAAACTGAGAAGCCAGTTTGCACCCTGACCAGCCGGGTCTGAGGATTTCTGGTGAGACAGGAGCTGACTCCCACCCTTCACAGCTCCTCCACACTGGAGACATCCTTTTGTTCATGCCGTCCTCCACTGCGGGTGGTTTGGCATTTGAGAGAGTGGTTTCCTGGAGCTTCTTGCAACCATGAATGAAATGGTTTGGCCAGGACATTTCTGGAAGGGAACCCGTTGTTTCTGTTGCAGGGACCCCAAGGGGTGCATTAGGCAGCAGAGACAGCCTGGCCAATCATCACACTATTTCTGCTTTTGAGAGAGTTCTCAGGACCCCGGAGAGGCACTGCCTGGCTGTCTGTGGATGTGTGTGCTGACCCTCTCCCTGTCCCTGGGAGGGAGATCTCCCTGAGACGCACCCAGCCCTCTCTCTGACCTGGAGTTTTGGTGTCCTGCCGATCCCAGGCGACAGTGGACAGTGGCTCCATCAATTTCTGGAAATCGGTTTGGCAGATTTACAGGCATCAAACAACAACAAAAAATTGCTTAATAAAGTGCGTGTAGTGAAGTATTTTTGTGCCAGTGTGCTGCGACAATGCAAAGCATTTCAGTAAAGAGGAGGCAAATTTCTTTGAAATTAGAATATTCAAAATAACTACTCAACTCAGGCCTTTTGATATTGCCTTAAGAAATCTGTTTTGCCCATAAAATCATGTCTCCGCTGTTCGCACCACTCAGCTGACATTTATTTCAATTTTCAGATAGCAACTTCTTCCACTTTGCCTTCTGTAATTCAAAATAGAAATCTTTAAGTCCTCGGGAAATTGTTTTTATAATATTCTAAAGTGAAAATACTTGCAAATGTGTACTTTTTAGAACAAGCGTAAATTTTAAATTCAGGACTAAAGTAACCTTTTATGTGTGAACTTGTCTCTACTGTAAATCACAAGCGTTGTATTCTTTATTCTTTGAGCGTGTCTCAATTGCCCTGTGTTTTCATGAGACTGGAGTTGCCGGGTAGGGGATTGAGCTGGGCTCAGAGGCTGCTCTACGCGCTTCATATGCTTCCAGTGTTTGCTTGTACAGCTGCTGCAGCCCCAGGCATCTCCAGCCTATGGATGCCAATAATAATCTGGTAATGCCTGCTATGGTATTGCCCCCATCCTCAGCTGGGGTCTCGGCTCCCTGCAAGGTTCTCTCAATCCCCCCCATATGTCTGTGGGTGTCCCACCTGTGCTCAGGCCCAGGCAGCTGCCAGCTGGCATCTGATGGGCACAAACACTGCTGATGCTTGGCACACCAGTGCTGGCCTTTGCTGGACAAAGCCGTCCCTTCCCTTGGCCCAGCCCCTGGCGTCTGTCTCCGAGTGCTCTGGGTGGCAGGTGGGGAGAAGGCTCATCTCTATGGTTTGCTGAAGGGCTCAGGCTATGCCATTAAGCCCTGTGTCCTGGAAGGTTTTGCAAGAATAGCTCTTTCAGGTTGTTACTCACGGTCTTTCTAGGACCCGGATGTGGCCGAGCTAGGCAGGGGCGTGGGCTGAGCACAGAGGCTGAGGTTGGTTACGGTCTCAGGGTCCTGCTCCCTGCAGTGCAATCTGCACTTGTTAATGCATCAGCCTCTGCTGCCCGCTCCTGCCCCCTGTTCCTCCAGGAAACAGGGTTCTAGGCCTGCCTCAGCATGTGCTAGAAACTCGCACCCCAGCTTGAGCTCACACTGTACTCGGAATACACAGTTTCCTCACACCCAGAAATGCGCATCAACCCATTAGCCATATTCCTAAATGTGCAGCATCTCAGACCCTTCCATGGAGCATCTGGTACCACTTGCTGTTGGGTGCCACTGAGCACAGGATGAGTGAGGGACACCTTCAAAGATCAGGAGAAGGTGGGGACAGAATTGAAGTCTCCAGACTTCTTCTGGCTTCAATTCCCCAACCAGGAAATGAGCAGGTTGTACCCATTGACCTCCAAGGACACTTCAAGCTCTTTAAACTATTAGGAGAAAGGATTAAACCTTATTGGCTGGGTGTGGTGGCTCACGCCTGGAATCCCATTGGTTTGGGAGGTCAAGGGAGGATCATTTGAGGCCAGGAGTTTGAGACCAGCCTGGGAAACATAGTGAGACCCCATGTCTACAAAAAATTAAGAAATTGGCTGGGTGTGGTGACAAAAACCTGCAGTCCCAGCTATTCAGGAGGCTGAGGCAGGAAGATCATTTGAGCAAAAGAGTTTGAGGCTGCAGTGAGCTACGATCATGGCACTGCACTCTAGGCTGGGAGACAGAGTGAGACCCTGTCTTAAAACAAACAAACAAACAAAAATCCACCTGAGCCACCTCTCTTTCAGTGACCTCATTTGGAATGTCCATCCATTTTCAGCCTAGTTTCTTCACAAATAGGAACATTATGGTTACGAATTTCCCTACAAGTATTGCCCATAGGCAATTAACATTATTCATTAGCTGAGAGTCCATCCAGGTAAAGTTTATGCACATAAAGTAAAATGTGTATATATATGAATATAGAAATATATATTATGTATGTGTGTAAATATGCATATATTGCTTTTCCTAGACAGACCTTACTCCTTCAGCTCTGAAGTATGTTTTAGCTTGTCCTTAGTAAAATGTCTTGGAGATCATTTGGCACCAGTATGTAAAGAGCTTCCTCATTTGTTTTTACAAATGCATTGTATTCCATTGAATTTGATGAACCATAATCTAAATGTCAGGTTCTCTATTGATATATATTTATGTTGTTTATAGTGCTTTGAAATTTATAAACAACATTGCAATAAAAACCCTTTCTTTTACCCATTATTTCATAGGCAGCAAGCGGATCAGTAGAAGTGGGGTTGTGAAATCAAAGTGTATGTGCATTTCAATTTTGACAGCTGTTGCCAAATGCTTTCCATTGAGGCTGTGCCGTATCTACCTAGAGTAGCGTCGAGTGAGAGGTCCTATTTACCTCCCGGCTTTTCCAACAGAACATTCTATCAAATCTTGGTTCTTTGTTGATCTATTAGTGAATAACAGTATCATTCTAGCTTTATTGATATTTCTGTTATTGTAAGTGAGGCTGAGCATATTTTCATGTTTTAAAGTAATTTATACAGATCTTGGTTTTGAAATGCCATTCTCCAGTGAAAGGAACTGGGGATCCTTGGAGAAATGGCTGATTCTAGGTCTGGGGTAGGGAATATACAAGATCAGCCTGGAGCATCTTTCAGTGTCGGAAGCAAGGAAGCACTCAAAACACAACAAAACCAGAACAACCCACAGTGACGGGGGAATGTCAAAGGCTCGTGGGAGCCAACTGCAAAGGCTCCCAGCAGCCTAAGAACCACTTGAGCAACAAAATAAATAATGTAGTGCTGGACTATAGCCCAACATACTAAATAAATATACATCAGTCCACGTATCAATAAATATACATCGGTCCACATATAAATAAATACACATCGGTCCACATAAATAAATATACATCAGCCTGCATATAAATAAATACACATCAGTTCACATATAAATAAATATACATCAGTCCACATATAATATACATCAGTCCACATATAAATAAATATACATCAGTCCACATATAAATAAATATACATCAGTCCAGATATAAATAAATATACATCAGCCCACATATAAATATACATCAGTTCACATATAAATAAATATACATCAGTCCACATATAAATATACATCAGTCCACATATAAATATACATCAGTCCACATATAAATAAATATACATCAGTCCACATATAAATAAATATACATCAGTCCACATAGAAATAAATATCCATCAGCTCACATATAAATAAATATATAGAAGTCCACATATAAATACATATACGTCAGTCCACATATAAATAAATGATTGAATAAATAAATAAATGGTGGGAGAAGGGACAAATATTCCTTATAGAAGAATTCCAAAAAATATGTAGATATCCGCCCCGTAGATGGTGAAGTTTAATTCCCCTCCCCTTGAGTGTGGGCCGGATTTAGTGATTGGTTTCCTAAAAATAGAGGATGGGAAGGAACAACAGTAACTTTACTGTGGAGGAAACTGCAGACAACATCCAAACCATGTGATGATAGTCAACATCACCAATGATGCCATGTGAGTACCACACACACCCCCTGCTGTGATGTGATGAAGGGAGCCCTTAAACTCATATCCCCTCTCTAGTCATGAAAAAGGTCAGACAATCCCAAATTGAGGGACATTCTACCAAATACCCCACCACTACTCTTCAAAACTGTCAAGGTTATGATAAACAAAGACAGATGGAGATACTGTCACCAACCAGGGGACACCAAAGAGACACGCACATGTGAGTGGCACCCTAGATTTGAGCCTGGGACAGAGAAGGGAATTATTGAGAAAAATTAGTAAAATATGAACAAAGCTTATAATTTGGTTAATAGTAACGAATGTGCTAATGCTAATACCTTAATTTTGACAAATACACCACAGTTACTATGTAAGATGTTAACATTAGGGGAACTGAAAGAAAGGTATACAGGAAATCTTTGTACTATCTTTGTAATTTTTCTGTAAATCTAAAATTATTCCAAAATATAAAAGGTTATTTTAAAAAAGTTATTTGTATTTTTTATTTTATTTTATTTTTTAGATGGAGTCTTGCTCTGTTGCCCAGGCTGGAGAGCAGTGGCATGATCTCAGCTCACTGCAAGCTCTACCTCCCGGGTTCATGCCATTCTCCTGCCTCAGCCTCCCGAGTACCTGGGACTACAGGCACCCGCCACTACGCCCAGCTAATTTTTTGTATTTCTTTTTTAGTAAAGAAGGGGTTTCACTGTGTTAGCCAGGATGGTCTCAGTCTCCTGACCTCGTGATCCACCCGCCTCGGCCTCCCAAAATGCTGGGATTACAGGCGTGAGCCACTGCGCCTGGCCTTTGTATTTTTTAAATGAGTAGTTTACTCAACCCCTTTGCCCATATTTTCTTTTAGTGGTTAGCCTCTTTCTTGTTTATTTATAGAAGCTCTTTACATATTAGTCTTTGATTATAATATGAATTATACTTATTTTCTCCAATTTGACTTTTTTTTTTTTTGAGATGGAGTCTCACTCTGTCGCCCAGGCTGGAGTGCTGTGGTGCAATCCTGGCTCACTGCAAGCTCCGCCTCTCAGGTTCACACCATCCTCCTGCCTCAGCCTCCCGAGTAGCTGGGACTACAGGTGCCCGCCACCACACTTGGCTAATTTTTTGTATTTTTAGTAGAGATGGGGTTTCACCATGTCAGCCAGGAAGGTCTTGATCTCCTGACCTTGTGAGCCGCCCGCCTCAGCCTCCCAAAGTGCTGGGATTACAGGCATGAGCCACCGCGCCCGGCTTAATTTGACTATTTTTTGATTTTATTTAAAGTCATCTTTTCCCATTCAGATTTTTTTTTTTTTTTTTTGGATACAGGATCTCTGTCACCCAGGCTGGAGTGCTGTGGTACAATCATGGCTCACTGCAGTCTTGACTTCTTGGGCTCAGGTGATCCTCCTACCTTAGTCTCCTGAATAACTGGGCCCACAGGTGCACGTCACCATGCCCAGCTAATTTAAAAAGCATTATCTGTAGAGACGGGTGTCATTATGTTGCCCAGGCTGGTCTCAAACTCCTGAGCTCAAGCAATCCTCCCACCTCAGCCTCCCAAAGTACTGGATGTAAGCCACTGCACCCGGCCCAGAAATGTTTTAATTTATATAGTCAAATTTCTTCATTTTTTATTTCTTTTGTGCCTCTTAACTTTGTGTTATAGTTGGTAAGGGCTTCTCCCATTTCAGTCTTATAAAATAATTATGCTATGTTCACTCAGTGTTTTTATTTTAAGAAGTACTGTTTTTACTTTCCAGTATTGTATTCTACCAGCTTTTAGAAATTTGTTAATTTCTGAAGCTGCATCAGTTAGCACACAGTCAAGAGACAGGAACCACCCCAGTTATTTGAACAGAGAGGATTTAATATAAATAATTGTTAACTAGGTAAACAGTTGTTAACTAGGTAAATAAAATGGTAAAAAAGACAAATTTAGCCTATCAAGGGATTAGCAACCACAGGCAGCAGCTGCCACCCCCAGGGCTGAGGGAGCAAAGGGAAGAGGCTGGAATTATTAAAGCTTAGTAATTAAAGGAGAGGCCCCCTGGGCTTGGAACCCAGACTTCTGAGGAGAAACTCTGGCTGGTGCTGGTGTGTCTGTGGGATAGAGAGGGGACAAGATGAAATTGGTTTGCAAATGTCTCAAAAACTGCAAGCTGGATTTCACAGCTGCAGGAACTGCTGCAGCCAGGGTGAAGCAGCTCTGCTGGGAGGGTGCTCATCAGAACAGGAAGCCAACTGGAAGGAGCAGGTCCCTTCTTCCAGCCCAGCTTGTTAGTCTCTCTCTAGTGCCCCCTATTGGCAGACCCTAACAGGGACATGGCTGTCAAACCAGAAATGTTTGCAGAGTTCCATCACCAGTATCACAAAACCGAATGCAGAAGGCTGGCTTGGAAATGAGACAATAGTTTAATAATGGACCCACTTGCTTATGAAAAACAATTCAACAACGTTTGAACACTTTAATTCACCTTATGCCATCTTATATTTCATCCGCAAATTACAGTGACTACAAAAAGTTGCCTTAGCTTTAGTTTGTTTTTTTAATCTTTCAAAATAAGTAATATATTACTATTTTATACAGTCTATACATCTTGTTAAGATTTATCCACATCACATGTGTACCTGTTCATTTGCCCATAATTTCTTCTTCTTTTTTTCCTCTATAAACGTCTCCATTCTCCTATTAGTGCTTTCTAAGACTACGAAAACAATCAAGTTGTACACAAATACTTGTGTCAGGGTCAGCTTCTAGGATAGCTAAAATTAAAACAAAGCCCAAAGTCTCCTGTATCAGAATTAATGAATTTTAAACAAACTATATTTATACTGTTAAAAGAAATAAAAGATGGAATTGAAAACATGAGTAAGAGACTTCACACATAACTAGGCACATTTTTTAAAAAGCTAATAGAATTCCTAGAACTGAAAGTATTATTATTGATATTAAAGACTCAGTGTATAGACTGCAGAACATACTGAACACAGTTGAAGAGAGAATTGGAGAAATGGAAGGTAGACACTATACAGTAAAAGTCCAAAGAGGAAATTAAAGAAAGCCCATGGATGCATTACCAAGCGTCAATGTGAGCCACAGGAATGCAAAGCAGAGGAACTCTGGAGACGGTGCAGAACAGGCATGGGGGCTATTCCAGCCAAGGGGCAAGAAATCTGGAGGTATTTATCTTCCAACTTCTTTTCATCATTGGCTGAAGGATGTTGCAGGGGAATTAATTCCCAGTCACTTCCAGTCTTCTCCCTGTGCACTGAGACAGAGCCTTTAGACAGACACTTGAAAAGGATGCCACCAGCATGCACTGGAACAGTGAGGGCTGAGGAGACTTGGGTGGGGCACCTATAACACCTGCCATCATTCACCCCTTGAACAGCTCAAATGCACTCATGCTGCAAGTAAAGTTGACTCTGCTCCATCCCTGCTTCTTCAAGGTGGTGGCCTGTCACAATTTCTAAGAAATAACAGGCAGGTCAGGTGTGGTGGTTCATGCCTGTAGTGCCAGCACTTTGGAAGCCTGAGGCAGGAGGATCACTTGAGCCCAAGAATTCAAGAACAGCCTGGGCAACATAGTGAGACCCCAGTCTCCACTAAATAAATAAAACAATTAGCTGGGCATGGTGGTGCACACCTGTAGTCCCAGCTACTTGGGAGGCTGAGGTGAGAGGATCACTTGAGCACAGTAGGCGGAGGCTGCAGTGAGCTGTGATTGTGCCACTGCATTCCTGCAGCCTGGGCGACAGAGTGAGACCCTGTCTCAAAAAAAGAAAAAAACAACAACAGGAAGATTAGCAGGACGAAGTGCAGTCCCTGCCACCTCAGTGGGTCCCAGGGCTATACCTGACATTCATTCTCTCTTTCCTCTACCAACTATTCTGGATTCCCTGCACCCTGGGTCTGCACTTCTGCTGGTCTTGGTGGCTTGCCTGGTGGGGTGATACAAACTTCATCCCCGAGGTGTCTGAGCCCCTGGTCACCACATCCTGTGAGGCCATGGTTGCTGCAGTTGCCCGTTCAGACTTATTACCATACCAAGCACCAGGAGGGGCTGCAGCGAATTCCTCAGTCTTCAGACAAAGTCCTTCCTGCTCCTATCACATGGCAGCATGCAACCACCCTCACCAAATGCCACCTACTAACTGGAGTCCTTAACATGTCCCTATTGAAGCATTCCCCTTCCCCAACCGGAAATAACACCTCTAGTCCAAGCAGAGCGTGAAGTCGTGGAGATGGAAAACAAATTTGCCAGGGAGTTCTGGCGATGATGGTGAGAGCTTCCGCCCCTATTTCCACCCCTTGGGTCCTCTCACTATCAGGGACACACACCATGGAGTGGCCATTGGTTCAAAGTATAGATCGCACCTTCCAACTCAGTGTCCCAGTGCCCCAGGGTGTCTTCCCCAAACTGGTTTCTTCCCCAAACATTCCACCTGGCCAGCAGATGCTTAGATGGAGACCCTAGTGGGTCCCATGGTCCTGCCCGTCGTCACGACTCTTTTGCTGTAGTTTGATTCTCTTAGTTCAAGGCCATTTTATTTGCAATCCCATAATGGCAAATTAGACACTCTGTGAGTCCGCAGACTCATGTGAGTCCAGAGTGCTAGCTGGAGCCCTGCAGTCAGGCAAGGTAAAATGCTACCTAGAGTAGGGGTCAATTCTGGTCCAGATGGCTTGCTGCTCCCTCCAGTGTAGGGGGATTAAATGCAATCAAGCTGCTGCCACATAGCGAATTGGTCTCCTCCAGGGACAACACCATAGCGAGGGCCTAGCGTTAGTCTCTGCTGCTGAACATGCAGGTGTTTAGCCGAAGCTGGATCAGCCTTTGTGAGCCGGACTCCAAGCACAGATGGAGTGAACTTATGCACGGTCTCCCGACCCGCCACCGTGGCGACTCCTCACACACACTCATTGTGCAAGTGCAGAGGTGGCTGTGGGCAGAGGCTGGCTGAGCTCTGCTGGCTGAGTCACCTTTTCTATCTGGTTCTTCAGTGCTTCATCTGCAGTTGATAATTTCAGGGGGCCAGGGGTGGTGTTGACGTGAGACAATGTGCTCACTCCCATTTGCTCATCCCATCAGCTCATTCCCATCACTCTTTCCCAGGCCATTTTTTCTGATCTTCCAATCTCGTTCCTTCCAAGTCTCTGACAAACCAGCCCAATCACTTACCATTGCCCAGAATCTGTGTACATCTTTACCTAAGTGGATAACCAGGTGCTTGCCTGAAGCTCTGCTGGCTGGATCGGCTTGGAGTGAGGCAGCATCCATTTTTTTTTGCTCCAATATATCAAGCCAATGAATGAGACCCAGAGGATCCCAGCCTCTGTTAGCCAGGTGAGGTGTTTGCTGAGAGAGGCAGGGATGCACCAGAGATGGGTGACGTCGGGTCTGGGCCACCTGTTTGTGTAACCTGTTTATATCATTAGGACCTGCTCAGGCATGTTCCTGACTGTTCCATTTTCATCATTCAGTGGATTGTTTTCATTACGGCCAAACACTCCGGCTTGGCAAGCCTGGAGATGCCCAGCTCAAGATGGGCAGCTCTACCATGCAGTCACTGTTGTCCTGTGCTAGGCATGAGTGTCTCTCTATGAACTACTTTTCAGTGGTGACCAATTCTCTGCTGCTGACAGTATTGCCTGGTTCTTGCGTCCACACCGTGAACCCCCATCCATTCTTTCTACGCTTTCCACAGCATCCCTCTCTACCACGGGCAGCTCTCACACCACAGGATGTGAAGAGATGCGGCCCAAGTGGCAGAGTTACTTATCTGGCACCTGAACCTTCTAGAGGGAGAGCCATTTCTTGCTCTCAGATCCAACAAAACTGGCAGTCTCCAAGTCATCTGATAAAGAGGTTGGAGCAGTATTCCCAAGTGTGCCATGACAAGGGATCATCTCCAAAGTCCCAAGAGGCTTACCAAGGTCTGTGCCTTTTCCTTAGTGGTGGAAGACACAAGATGACGTAACTCATCCTTTACTTTGGAGGGAATGTCTCAGAACGACCTACACCACTGGATTTTTTTTTTGAGTCTCACTCTGCTCCCCAGGCTGGAGTGTAGTGGCGTGATCATAGCTCACTACAGCCTCGACTTCCCAGGCTCAAGCAATCCTCCCACTTCAGCTTCTGGAGTAGCTGTGATCACAGGTGCACGCTACCATGCCCAGCTAATTTTTAAAATTTTTTGTAGAAATGGGGTCTCTCTATGTTGTCCAAGCTGGTCTTGACCTCCTAGGCTCAAGTGATCCTCCTGCCTCAGCCTCCCGAGTAGCTGGAAACACAGGTGTGCACCACCATGCCCAGCTACTTAAAAAAATTTTTTTAGACACAGGGTCTTGCTATATTACCTAGAATGGACCCTTGGATCTTTATTGAGATAGCAGACCCCTGAACCACTCTAGGGCTTATCTCCCACTCTCTGCAATGCATGGGTGCCTTACAAGGGCATGTAGGGTATGTTCCACTTCCTGCTTACCAGGTCTGATTATCATGGTATCTTCAGTGTAGCATCCCTATGTGATGTTCTGTGGGATGTCCAGATGATTAAGGTCCCTGTAAATGTGTACTGCTGCTATTCCAGGTAAGTGCAAATCAGTTTAGATACATCTTCCTGATAGGGTTTGAGAGGGTACACACACCAGATCAACAGCTTTGCACCGAATTCCAAGGCTGTGCTGATCTGTTCTACTGAAGACATTGTACATGGCACAACAGCAGCACTTGGGGCTCCCAGGCAGTTGGGTTTACAAGAGTCCATCATCATCTGCTACAGTTCAGATGACTTTTTCAAGTGCCGTACTGGCGAATTAAGAGGGATATAGTGGGGACCACATTCTCTGCATCCTCTAAGTGAATAAGGGTGACACTCATCTCTGTCATGATGCTCAGACTTAGTATTGCTTCTGATTTTCCATCTTGTAAGTGTCTCCAGCCTAAACATGTGCTCAGAGACTGAAGAAATGGCCATAGATGGTTCTCCAGACTCACTGGCTTCCTGAAAGGTAGACTTGGGCCAGAACTTCATTTATCACGTGGCTTCTGTAGACCCCACTCTAATGGGGGCGGTCACGATGGTATTTTTGGTTCCCTGGTACCAGTGTCAATTCTGACATGTATCCATCAGTCCTTCAGAAATCTGGGCATCCTCCTTCCCCACTATAAAAGCTATTCTGATAAATGAGCAGAGAAGACGGATTGGGAGAATCCTACTGTGTGGGCTTTCAGGATCCTTCCTCAAGGGGACCTTTCTTCCCTTCAATCCGCGGGTTTTGAGTCTGAGAACTGGCGCAAATCTAGAAGTTGGGGGAGAGATAATAATGTTTCCATTGAAGTGGCTGGCCTCAGCCTTCTGCTCACACATTCTTATCCTTTTTTGGTTACATAAGTCAAATAAGCACAGTGTCTGCCCATCTACCCTGCCCCTAGAAAGAACACAGCCTTTTTTTGTTTTGTTTTGTTTTTTAGACGGAGTCTTGCTCTGTCGCCAGGCTGGAGTGCAGTGGTGCAATCTTGGCTCACTGCAACCTCCACCTCCCGGGTTCAAGCGATTCTCCTGCCTCAGCCTCCTGAGTAGCTGGGATTACAGGTATGCGCCACCACGCTCAGGTAATTTTTGTATTTTTAGTAGAGATGGGGTTTCACCATGTTGGCCAGGATGGTCTCGATCTCTTGACCTCATGATCCGCCCGCCTCTGCCTCCCAAAGTGCTGGAATTACAGGCGTGAGCCATGGCGCCCGGCCAGAAGACAGCCTATTATTCGTTACCACAGAGCCCTGCATGTCAGGCTCCTGGTGACCTTTCCACCCTCGCTGCCCATTTTGGTAATGGCATCATCTTGCCTCTGAGGTTAAGAGTGCTACATGGTCTCTGCCGTTTTGGGATCCTCTCTTCTCTGTGGACACTAGGGAGGCCAGTTCTATAGCAGCCTCCCGTCATCAATCCTGTCCTGCAGATGATGACCACAACCAGACTTGGCAACGCCGCCGGGGCTTCCTTCCCTGGTGCATGTCTTACAGTCTTCGCAAGCAGAGTCCTCTGGGGCTCCTTGGGAACATACACAGGGAGTAAGTTCTCCAGTCTTCCATCGTAACTTCATTGTAACACGTGCACCTTCTGAGCCACTTGATCCCTTTCTTGATCAAAACCTGGCAAGGCAACTCCAGCATTTCTTCCTCATCTACTGCAGGCCATTGTTGCTAAATCTCAAGATGGCAGCCCAGTAGAGCATTAGGCGCAGCTCAAGCTGCCCTTGTCATGATGAAGACTCCTGAGTCACGGGACGGTGCCCCTTCATTGGTAAATTCTCCCCGACCTGGCCTACTATTCTACCCCTAATCTTGCCCAGCACGCTCCATCCACCTCCAGGCATGTGCTCCCAGGTTTGTAGGTGCACATTAGCAGGAACCTGCAGTTCCCCTCCCTCTCTTCCCCCTCCTCTTCTCTCGTATTCGGCCACGGCCGGGCAAGCCTTCCCAGCTGGCCATGCAGAGACTTAACCATCCATACAATCTCTGTGCTGCCCACCTTTCATGAAGGAAGCAGCCTCTCAAGGGTTCCAGGCTTACAGGGAGGAGGGGGCTGTCATTTCATCTCCTCCCTTCCCATGGGCTCCAGGCCTTATTTCCCATCCCCATGGGGATCTTAAAACCAAGACCTCCGTTCAATTCCACAAAAACCCTTTGCTCCTAATTGCTCAGGCTTTCTCTTCCATTTCCGTGTTTGTTCCATGGAGTACTTTTACGTTCTTGCAAGCCCAGCTATGCATTTCAAAGAATGTCTGTGGCATTTAACCTAGCATGTTTACAGGCTTCGTTTTCGTTGTTGTTGTTGCTATTTTTTTCATAATATTAAGTCCTTGATATTGTAGGAAGCAGAAGTCCTTGTGGTTTCTCTTTGCTTTTAGCTTCTGTCACAAAAAACGTCATTTGCTGTTGCAGAACAAATTGAACTGTGGTTTCCGTGCTAGCATGTTCCAAACAATTAAAGTACTTCTTGCCTCTTTCCACCCCCGGAACTTTGGGGGAATTAATTTGGGAGTTGGGAGTAGGTTGAAATTTGTAGTGGGAGGGTCATATTAATGTAGGATAAAATCACTGTGATGTGGGGCAGGACACATCCTACTGTGCCCTCCTAACGTCCACATAGTCTGCTTTTGATTGGTACTTTATCTTTATTTATTATATCTATTTATAAATATTTAGTTTTATTTGCTTCTAGGTCTTTGCAGTTCATTTTCCCCTCCTGTGACACGTGTGCAATCTATATTTGTGTGTGGAGTGAGATGTGAATCCAACTTTCCTCCCCCATATGGCCAGTGAATAGTCCTGGTCTACTTCTGAAGACACTCCTGCTCTTGCCCACTGAGTATGACACATCCATTATTTCTGGGCAGGCGGTTCTGTTCTACTGACCGGCTGTTCATCCATGCATGGAGTCAGTAGGAGTGTGTTTGGCTGCAAGTAGGAGAAAAAGAACCCCCAACCAGCTACGCCTTAGACAGGTGGTGGGTCACTTTTTCATGTGTAACTGTGAATCCAGAATGGACAGTTTCTGGCATTGGTTCAGTTACCTAATGGTGCCACCAGGGGCCACACCCTCCCCTTCTCCCTTTCCATCCACGCCATAACCATGTCTGTCACCTCCTGGGTACAGATGGCCACTGTAGCACCAGGCCTCTCCTCTGCTCTCGGGACAACCGAGCGAAGCGTGCCAGCAGCATCTGCCCTTTCATCGGGAGGGCGAGGTTTCCTAGAGCCCCAGCCGACTTCTGTTCATGCCTTGCTGGCCAGCGCCAAGGTGCATTCTGCTTCCTCCAATTTAATGGAAAGCTGGAAAAGTGGGTAACTGGACTGTCCTGAGTGACTTAGAGCAATCGTGATTACCTTGGGCTGGGTGTGAAGGCAGGAGCTCCAGTCTGAACCGCTGTGGCGTTGCAGTGCCCTGAGAGAATATTGTGCCTCAGGGGTACTTGTGCAGGAAAAACCAAACCAAAGCTAGAATTCCTGGATGTGGCTGTTTTCACACAGGGCTTGCATTCCACCTGTGGGGGGTGTGACACACCCAACCTCCCCCAGCAGGACTAGATGATCCATTTAAGCCACACCCCACTTGACCCCACAGGAGAAGGTGGAGAGCACGATGTGCCTCAGGGAGCCCAACTGAGTGGGGTGGGCGGCAGGGAGTGGTATACAGAATGACACTTGTGATATTACCATACCATAAGAAATCTATATTTGTTCTCTGCTCCTGGTTCTTGGCACATAGCCTCTAAAACACTTGGAATCTCTGGCGTGGTAAGAGTGACTTTAGTATGCTCATCAGATGACTGGTGGCTGGGGGTCCCTAGGTAGCCTTAGGATGGGACTGGTCACCAGAAAGACCAAGGCAGGACTAGCCAGCCGCACCTCCCAACCTCCAGGGAGGGGAGAGGGGGCTGAAGGTTGAGTTGATCACCAATGGCCAATGATGCAATCAATTCTGCCTACACAGTGAAGCTTCCATAAAACCCAAAAGGACTGGGTTTGGAGAGCTTCCGGGTTGCTGAACACGTGGTGCTGTCCTGAGAATGGCGCCCAGGGAGGGTGTGGAAGCTCCGCGGCCCCCCTCACAGCCCTGCCCCATGCGCCCCCCTCCATCTCGCAGTTCATCTGTGTCCTTTCTAATCTTCACAATAAACTATAACTGTAAGTAAGTGTCTCCCCAAATTCTGTGAGCAGTCCTAGCCAATGAATTGAACCTGAGGAAGAGGTTGTGGGGACCTCTTAGAGCTGATTGGTCAGAAGCACAGGTCACCACCCGGGGCTTGTGACTGGCATCAGAAGTGGGAGCAGTATTGTGGGACTGAACCCTCACCCTGTGAAAATCCGAAGCTGACTGCAGGTAGGTGGTGTCAGAGCTGGGTTAAATTATAGGACACCCTGCTGGTGCCCCCTGAGAGCCTCCACCCCCCGCACATCTGGGCACAGGCATATTCTGCGTTGAGTGGTGCGGGATGTTCAGGAGAGGGGAAACACTCTGCTGTTTCCTGTATCTTATACAGCAGCTTCTGTCACCCAGACGTACTCATGCCCTGCTGAGGCTGTAAAAATTCCCCACAAATGTAGTGGCTTACGAGCAGCCCTGACTTATTATCTTACAGTTCTGGGGGTCAGAAGTCTGAAGTGGGTCTCACTGGGCTAAGATGAAGGTGGCAGTGGGGCTGGTTTCTTCTGGAAGCACTGGGGGTCCAAGATGCTGGAGGCCTCCCCTCCATCTTCAAAGCCAGCAGCCTCGCATCTCCCAGTCTCTCAGCTTCCGTCTGCACATCAGCTTCTCTCTTCGGAGGACCCCTGTGATTCCTTCCAGCCCCTCAGGATCGTCCCCCACCTCCAGATCCTGCACTCAGTCTCAGCTGCAAAGTCCCTTTTGCATGTAAGGTAACACTCACAGGTTCTGTGGGTTAGGACCAAGCTGTTCTCTGTATTGTCCCAGGTGAGAGGCAACAGCGGATTCTCCCTGCAGGTGAGGGAGGAAGGGCTCGGGGGCAGGGCAGAGCTGGGAACCTTCCAGAAAGTCCACAGATCCTTGGGCTCAGGGCATGACTGTCCCCACAGCTCTGCTGTGAACCGGGTCTCCCTGCAGGGCCCTCAGCCTGGTTCCTGTTTAAAGTCTGCCCGGGTCTCAGTCAGAGCTCGGTCTCCGCCCTTCAACCACATCCGATTAGCCTCACTTGGAAAACCTCTATGGCCCCAGGCTGGGTCTCCCAGGGCCTCAGCCCACCCCAGCAGCCTCTTGGCAGCTCTCCCGCCTCCACCTGGCTGTCCTCATCGAGGCTGGGTGAGCTTTCTAAGGTGGAAAACTGAGTAGGCGGTACCTCCTTTACCTAAAACCCTGTGATGACTCTGGGTTTTGTGCTAAAGCCCCACCAACATCCTGGCTTTGCCGAGGGGCCTTTCAGGAGCTGGTGCTCTGATTCTCACTTCATCCCCCAGAGTGCAGAGAGGATTGCCTTCCTCATCATCCTAGGTCACTCTCACCTCTTGGGCTTTACAGGGTGGCTCCTCCTGCCTGACACCCTCCTCTCACCCTTCATCCACCAACTCCTGTGCATCTCAGGGCCAGCTTGGCTGTTACCTCCCCAGGGAAGACTTCAGGACTGGCCAGGTTCCTGTGCATGCAACAGAAGCAGATTCTGCTCTCAGGCTTGGGTCTACCCGAGTCGTTGCTGCCATCTCTGCTACACCGGCTGGGTGCCCCTGTGGGCATCCGAAGCCCTCAGCACATACATCAGTCCTGGCCCCGACTGCAACCACGGTCCTCAGTGGCTGACTTGCCCGTCGCCTCCCTGCCCCGCCTGCTCCTGGTGACCAGGACCCCACCCTATTCAGTTGACCCCTCTGGGTCAGCACAGCGCCCAGCCATGACTGCTCAAAGACCATGGCACGCAGCAGGGACTTGAGGGGCAGCTCCAAACTCCAGAACGCAAAGAACTCGCTGGTCTGTGTGCTGCAGCAGGATTCCCCACAAGGCAGATGGAGGGGAAACTGAGGCTGAGAAGCTGAGTCCTTTCTGCCTGGGGCTTCCTCTCTCAAGAAAGGACGCTGGTGGTGCACATTTGGAAAAGCGTATAGCAGTATCAGCAAAGCTAAACAGATGCTCACCCCCTGGCCCAGCGAATCCACCATCGGTCACACCTGCTGCAATAATGAATTGGGAGTGCATTAGGCTGAGACAACGCCAACACCTTTGGTTCTGCAGAGTGAATGGTCCCAGTCTAGGAAACCAAGAGACTCAAGCATAACCAATGAGAAACTGCCAAGTAACCTCTAACTAGGGACTTTCCACTTTAATTAACCAAATGTTTTCTTTGTCTTGCCTTTGCAAACCTCTCATAAAAGTTTCCCCGATGGCCCCTCGGTGGAGCCTGAGTAGCTCTAGATCCAGTGCTGCTCGATTCATGAATTGCTGAACGTTCAGATAAACTTATTGCAAATTTTAATATGCTCAAGTTTGTCTTTTAACATACCCAGTGGGAATGAGTGTGGATGTCCCCCAAGACATTCCATGAGCGTCGAGAGAAGGTTTACTTAAGAGAGCCTTGAACTGGAATCACCCCAGTGAAACCCCGTAAGAGCTCTGGACACTGAAGCTCGGGGGAGCTTCCTGGCTGGTGAGCACATGGATGTAGCAGGTAGCTGAGCTGCCTGGTTCCCCGGAGAGAGGGCATGAGGCTCGGTGTTCAGGACCCCCTCTGACCTTGCCCTGCACATCTCTGCATCTGGCCAGCGCTGATCTGTATATTTTACAATAAAACTGTTTTGGTAAGTACAGTGCTTCCCTGAGTTCTGTGAGTTGTAGCAATTTATTGAGCCTGAGGGGTTTGTGGGAACTCCTGAATTTGTAGCCAGTCAAAAGTGCAGGTGGCCTGAGGACCCCTGAACTTGCAGCTGGTATCTGAAGTGGGGGCCGTCTTGTTGGGAACCACGTCCTTAAGCCTGTGGAGTCTGACGCTAACTCTAGGCGGTTGTCAGAACCGAATTACCATCTGCCAGTCGGGGTTGAAACAGAATATTCAGAAACCCCATGTAGCTGAGCAGAAATGTGCTTGAAAAGGGAACCCCACATCTGTTTAGAAAATGGTTTTAACACAGAGACATCCAGAATTGAGTATAGCAATGATGAAGTAGATCAAAATGACAGCATTTATATTTTTGTGCTAAGTTCAGAAATATACATCTTTGGCATTTTAAGAACTTACAAAGTTTAAGAGAATTTGGCATATTTGAGTCTTCACATCAGACGTGTGATTCTAATTTTAAATGTGCTCTTGAGTCATTGATTTCTGAGCCCTTCAAACAACCCATGAGCTCAACCCATGATCCCTTCAACCAACCAGCCTGACGCTAGTAATCAGCATCTGTGAGTGCAAGTGAAATCTTACTAAGTTGGTAAACAGTTTTTGAATATTTAAAAATCACCATAATTATACGTTTAATGCATTTGATTTATGAGAATCACGTAAGGACTTGGGAAGATTTGTTAGTCAGATAATTGAAAAACTTAGAAAATGGAATATAATAAATTTCGATTGCAGCTTAAAATGTTTAAAGGAATTTAAATTAACTAAGTAGGTAAATAATACAAACATTAATTAAATTTCTCCTTATAAATGATGATTGAAATTTGCTGGATCTATTCATAGAATAAGATTTGTAAGTTGCATTTAAAGGCTCAAGGAAGGTGGGTAGAGGAACAGGCAGTTGCTGTTCAATAGGTATGGAGTTTCAGTTATACAAGGTGTAAAGTTCCAGAGGTGCACACAGCACAGGGCCCACAGTTAACAGTACCACACTGCACACTTAGAAGCTTGTCAAGAGGGTAGATCTTGTGTTAAGTGTTCTTACCACAATTTTTTAAAAAGCAGTAGAGCTAAAAGTTCAAGGAAGAATTAGGACTTAAAAATCAACTTTACTTTTATTTATTTATTTATTTTTGAGACAGGATCTTGCTCTGTTGCCCAGGCTGGAGTACAGTGGTGCGATCACGGCTCCATCAGCCTCCACCTCCCAGGCTCAAGCAATCCTCCCACCTCAGCCGCCTGAGCAGCTGGGACTACAGGTGCATGCCACCATGCCCGGCTAATTTTTATATTTTTTTGCGAGAGGCAGTTTCACCATGTTGTCCAGGCTGGTCTTGAACTCCTGGGCTCAAGTGATCCTCTCACCTCGGCCTCCCAAAGTACTGGGATTACAGGTATGAGCCGCTGAGCCTGGCCTAAAAAACAATTTAAAAACCAAACTATTTCTGAAGTCTTTTTCCTCCTCAAAGGCTGCCTTCAAGAACACTCAAAAAAATCGTTGGAGTTGGACCAGAAGGACGCTGGAATAAGGTGGATCCAGCTGTCACCTGCCTAGATGAGGCCCAGGACAAATGGGATGGTAGGCACGGCAGGTGGTGACCTCAAGGGCTCAGGAGGAGCCCTGGACCCAGGGTCCCAGCATTGAACAAGTCCCCAAACCCAGGGACAGGCTGAGTGAGCTCAGAGGGAACAGAGGCTGAAATTGTGGATGGAGATGAATTACAAACACAAGCAAAATAGGCTCTATTTATTTCTCACCTGCGGTTGTGGCCTGAGAATGGATCCACCTTCTTGTTTCCTCCCAGGGACTGGAGGGGAACTGAAGGGCAGCTATGAGGCACAACTTGCCGGCCAGAGAGGCGCTCAGTGCTGGGTAAGCAGCGAGCCCTGTGTCTCTTCCCCTCCTTTCCCTTTATTTCCTTTCTTTTCCTTTTCTTCTTCTTTGCTTTTTAGGCTTTTTGCTGTTTTCTTGCTACCTCCTCCTCCCTGCATCTCGCTGGTTGCCTTGCTGCGGAGTCTGAAGCCAGCACGTCCGTCATCCCCCAAACATGCAGGTATTTGCCCATCACAACTCCCCAAGCCCCAGCTGCCACGGAGGCCTAGGGCGGGGGTTCTGATCCCCAGGGGGGCCCTCCCCACAGTGCCCAGGCACTTCCTGGTCAGTGGCAGGTGGGGAACGAATGGAGAAATCACCGTGACCTTGGCTAAGCCCCTCTCTGGAGATGGGTGGGTCTCATCAGGGCCCCATCTGGGAAAACAAAACAGTCCCATTGACCTATCTATCCTCGGCACCCAGAGCCAGAGCTTGGGATTAGATAGAGGGGTGTGGGGCTGTCTCAGACACGGGGTTTTCTGGAAGACGCCGTTCAGATGCCGAACCTGGGAGGCTTAGGACTCGCCCAGGCACTCTGAGATCCGACTGTTGCTATAGGCTGTGTGACGGTCCCCGTGGTGTCCTCAGACAGCCCAGCCCATTCAATCCCCAGCATTGGAAAGGACCACTTTTCTCATTTCCCTTTTGATCTTACTCTGAAAGTGAAGCTTTAAAAGAAATGGGACTTTATTCTTGTGCTTATCACCTGGGTCTACCACAGAGCACTCACCTTCAGCCAGCAGCTCTGGACCCGGAGGTACTCCCCAAAGCAGCCCTCAGGCCAGTCTGCAGTGCCCTGGGGTCACCAAAGCCTCACAGCCTCTGTGAAAACAAGCCACGACAGCCCAAACCACCCCGGTCTTCAGAGCCTCTTGTCTGCTCGGTGTTGCCCTCTGTGATTGGCAGAAGAATGCCCCCCAAAGATATTCAGGTCCTAATCCCTGGAACCTGCGAATATTCCCTTATACGGCAACAGAGACTTTGCAGATGTGATTAAGTTCAGGTTCTTGAGATTAAGGGAGATTATCCCGCATTATCCGAGAGGTCCCTAAATGTAATCACAAGTGTCCTTCTAAGAGGGAGGTTGAGGGAGACTTGGTGAAAGAAGACGGTCACTGAGCACAGAAGCCAGGAGCACGGCTTGGAAGCAGGAGGAGGCGAGGACGGGCTCTCCCCACAGCCTCTGGAGGGTGCGAGTCCCTGCCACCACCTTGATGTCAGCCCAGGGAGGCTGATTTTGGACTCCTGGATTCAAGACTGTTAGAGAATAAAGGTGTGTGATTTTAAGCCACCGCACTGGTGGTCATTGTTACAGCGGCTGCAGGAAGCAGACACATCTGCCCAGAGCCCCTCCGTGCTCTCAGCTCACCTGGTTGCTTGAGCTCCTCTTCTGGGGCTCACGGCCTCTGCTGACCTCCTGGACCCAGCCATCATCTTCCCTGGCACTCTGCTGACATTTCACCATCTGGTGGAGAACTTCTGGGCATCTGTCTCTGAACTTGACAATGACAGTGCTCCCCGCTCCCCGAACGCCAAGCCAAGCTTCCATCTCGGTGCCCTCCTGGGAGTCTTCAATCCCCCGGACTCCCACATCAGCAAGAGAAATGCTGGTTATTCCCGAATCCACAGTGACAGTTTTTACACAAGCATGGGGGGGGTGCTGGTGCAGGACACAGAGCCTGTGGTCAGACGGTGCATGACAGGGACCTTTTTCTCCACCATTGCCACTGAGGTGTGAGTCTCCACCATGCCCCACAGGCTGTAGCTGCTTGGATATCTCCCAGGCTCTCTATGCAGGGGAGGGGGTCCGCTGCTGCCTTCCATACAGGTCTGTCTCCTGGGGCACAGTGCAGGTGTGGAAGGATGCAGAGTGTTTCTGGAGATGAAAATGGAAGCCATCCAGCACCAAAATCATTTACTCATTCATTCAACAAACATTAATTGGCGTCCATGCAAGCCTAGCTCTGTTCTCTTAGGAAGTGACATGGAGGGTCAAAGCACGAGCTCTGGAGGCCAGTGACCTGGACTCAAATCTTGGCCCAACCACCTTCTGGCTGTGTGATCTTGGGCAACTTACTTGGCCTCTCTGTGCCTCAAGTAATTGTAGTACCAACTTGCTTCCCTCCACCAAGGTAGGAGGAAGGCAAGCGATGAGGTGGGAATGACACTGAGCACAGCGCCTGGCATGCAGCAGCCTCAGGCCCACTCAACAAAGGGCAAGAAGAGCCACAGCAGGAGAGGCAATGTGGGAATCAGTAGGATTTAAGGAGAGTGGGCACCCCAGACTTGAAGGACAGCAAGTAATTCTGGAAGGACCAAAAGCATCAGTGAGGGGCAGGGCCGGCAAGAATTTAACTTACAAAAAAGGCAGTGAGCACAAAGGAAAGAGAAGGGCTGGCCATGGCACTGCCTCTCTGAGATAGATCACAGAGGGACGTGGCCCAGATCTCCTCTCCTGCTCCCTCCACAGATCCATGTCCCCTGCCATTTCAGTGGGGCCTGGTGTGTGATTCCCAGGACTCGAAGCAGTTGCCACAGGCCCTGCTTACAGGTGGGCAGCTGGTGGGAGGATTTGCAAGCAGCCAGCAATCTGGCAGTTGAGCTTCCCTTGGCCCCATGTCAAGCTGTGGGCTCTGTTCTCTGCTCCTGGTCTTGCAGCAAATGCCATTTCTGTGGCCAGGTCAGCTCTTGGTGCTGAAGGGGGAGCTCCCTGCTGGCTGCTGTCATGGGCAGCACCTTCTGCAGTCACTGCTGGCTGTGCTTCCTGGTGGAAGTGGCTGAGACTAGCATGAGAATGAACTTAGGGCCCTCTGTGAGGCTGCAGGAGGGAATCCCCCAGGGCCTGACACTGGGGCTGCCAGCCTTTTTCTTTGCCCACTGTCTTAATCTATTTTCTGCTGCTATGACAGAGTACCTGAGAGTGGATGATTTATAAAAAACAGAAATTCATTTCTCCCAGTTCTGGAGGTTGGGAAGTCCAGTATCAAGGTGTGGGCATCTGGCGAGGGCCTTCACGCTGCATCATCTCATGGCAGAAGGTGGAAGGGCAAGAGAGCTTGGGGGAAAGAGAGGAGCACCAAGGGCTTGTCTTGCTTTATAATAACCCACTCTTGAGATAACAATTCCACTCCCGTGATAACAGGATTAATCCATTCATGAGGGTGGGGCCCCATGACCAGATTACCTCTTAAAGGCTCCACCTCCCAATACCATCACAGTGGCAATTAAATTTCAACATGAGTTTTGGAGGGAACATTCAGACCCTGCACCCACCTCTCCTGGTGTGACCCTCTTCTGCAGCTTCCCTGCTGTGGTGGAGTGGATTGCAAACTGGGCCAGGTCGTCACAGTGACCACCACCACCTGTCACTTCCCATGGGCCTGATACTGCTGGAGTCCTGAGCTACTGTACCCCAGACTGGCACCTCTTGTACCTCACCATCTCTACTCTCCATGGCTGCCCTCTTCCTGTACTCTTGGCAAGTGTGGTCTGGGTTCCCACGGTGGCTCAGAAGTGCCTGGTATTGGACTTTGGGGAGACAGCCCAACATTTCCCAACAAACCCCACAGGCCAAGCCAATTCACATCAAGGTTATGCTGAAGTTCACAGGAAACAAGATGTGTCCGTGTGACTGCCTCCAATTCAGGAGTCTCTAAGCAGGTGGTGCCAGACAATTTGCTGGGATATGGGAAGAAATACCAGAACTTCCATTTACATTTATTTTTAGCTCATTCTTTTATACTGCCATTCTTCAGATATTATACTTAATATATTAGAACAGGGTTATAAGTATATAATTATAAAGAAATAAACATAAAATGGTAGCATAATGCTTCAAAATCTTTAGATATGAAGACAACGAATAAAGAAAGTTTTCCCACCATTAATCTAATTGATGAGTGTTTATTGATCATCTACCATGTGCAAAGAACCGTGCTAATTGCTGTAGGAATATTTTACAAAGAAAGAAAGCACAGGCTGTAGTCTTTAGCAGAGAGCAGAGAAGTGCTGAGTCTGAATGATAAACTGGGAGAATATTTGTAACTCATATCTCAGACAGGACCACAAGGAACATCCACAAATCGACAAGACAATAGCCAACAGCCTAATGTGGGGAGGGTAGAACGGGCAGAAGAGATTCGCAAAGCGAGCTGTTACACAGCCAAAAAGATGCCCACTCATCAGAGGAGAGCTGCATAAGACAAGGATGCTGAGAGGCCAGTTTGCAGAATCACACCCCCCCGCAACACAAGCTGGCCATTCATCTTCTGGGAATTTACTGATAAATATCCTCACCAGTAAAAAATGAATTACGTGCATCCATAGGGTGGAGTATTACTCAGGCTTAAAGAAGAGTCAGGACGCCCTGTATGTGCTGATATGAAATGAGTTCCAAGAAATATTATTAGTGGAAATAGCCAGGGGCTAGGATTTTTAAACAAAAGGAAGATAAAAGAATACACACACACACACACACACACACACACAGAGACATATCCTTGGAAGGCAGGTGCAGGAGAGCGGGGACCAGAACCTTGGCCAGGTTGGGGGGCGAGCTGGGACAGGCCTGGCTGAGACCGGGAAATCCCAGCCCCAGGTCTTCATGGAGCCGTGCCAGCCTCAGTTTTCTTGTTGGACATGAACACCACCCACCCCTTAAGCCCCTAGGGTGGCTGATGTCAGGTTGACAAACTCAATAGCTCTTTCGTCACTCATGGGGGTCCTCCCAGAGCCAGGACCTCTGCTCCAAACCTCACCTATGTTATCTCCAGGAAGCCTCACAACAGCTACTTCTTGCATCTTAATTTCCAGGCGCTGAAAGTGAGGCTTCTAGAGGTGAAATAATTGGCCCAGGACATACAGTGACAATGCGAGATGCCCCCCCCAGGCTGTGTCCTTCCAAAGCCAAGCTTCTGTTCCTGTCTTGTCACTGTGAAACAACAAACCCAGCTGGTGCCGTGCATGTCATAAGGGCCCTGCTCACACAGCCCGTGTGCTCACCCGGGAGCGCTGGTTCCTGAAAGCTGCCACCTCATGTGCTGTCCTTGTCCCCATGGATCGGTGTTGGCTGCCCTCCCTCTGTCCTTCCTGTCCTGGGGAACAAAGTGCCCCACTGATGGGGGCCCAGAGGCAACGTGCTAGACAGAAACAGGGAGGGGGTTCCTGGAACCGAGAGAGGAGGTGAAGGCTGACACAGCCACAGAGGAGAAAAGCCCCCTAGTGCCTCCGTATCACCCTCACGAAAGAAGAAGAAATTCGCTGCCACCCTGGGCGGGCCATCAGGCTCTAACACTGCCTGCTTCCACTTAGCCCGACGCCCTGACTCCACAGCACAGGGACTCCAACACGCGGAGGCACGTCCGCCAATTATCCAGGAGCCCACTCCACCTCCTACCTTCCGCTTAATTTCTTATCTCCTTAGTGCTGCGGGCAGGCGGCAAGACCGGAATTCAAGTATTCCTCTCTCTAAGGGAGGCAGGGATGCTGAGAGGCTTTAAATTGCCCTTTGGGGACAGCAGGCAGAAGGAGGAAGATTTACAAATGGATCACTCAGGAGACTGAGCCCCAGCCACGTTCTGGAGTCACCCTCTCCACCACCCTCAGAGGGAAGACTTTGGAAACTCAGCAGCCAGTCTGGGAACTGTCATCCCCAGGGAACATTCCCCAGGGAGAGGGAGGGCCGCCAAAGATCCTGGAGAAGGGAGCGAGGTTTGTAACTCTCCTGCTCTCTGCAGGCCTCTTAGCCGTATGGGGGGCAGTGGTGAGGCCTGCTAGCTGCATATCACAGGCAAAGCAGAGGGTGGTGGCAGGAACCTAGAGAGGTGGCCGGAGCACAGGAGAGCAAAGGGACTGCAGAGACGTTGACCACAGACTGAGGCAGGAGAGCTGGGCTGCAATGACTGGGAGGGATGTCCTGGTGTATTCACTAACTCACCTGTTCCGTGATTTCATTAATTCATTCATTCAACAAACATGCATTGAGTCCTTACAAACGATACGTCTGATCCAAAGACTAACACCCCCCACCACCCCATGTATTTGCACACCCCATACAGGTCCATGGATGACCAGATAAAATTATTTAGGCAGGCTCTTGAGCCGTTTACTCAAGCCTGCGCCCACTTTGTGGTGTGTACTTTCGTTTAAATAAATCTGTGCTTTTGTTGCTTCAAAAATATTATTTTGCCTAAAACTAAAAAAAAAAAAAAAAAAAAGCATCAAGTTAACTTTGAAACTTAGAAAGCTAAAGAAAAAGAAGACACTATAATGAACAGAGATCACAGCCACTCAAGGCAAACAGATTTTACCATTTTCTGCAAATGTGACCTTTTAAAACTTTCACTTTTTTTTCCAGCTGTTTCAGGAGCTCTGCTGAGCAGAGCCAAGAAAGCTCCATGTGCTATCTTAGGCTGGAATTCCCAGGGAAGGAAGCAGAGTTTGGGGCAGGAGACAGGACACTGGCTCCTGGGTGTCCTGGTATCAGGACTTGGATGGGCAGGGGAGCCGCTGAACTGCGATGGTTCCAAGAGAGGCCTCAGCCCATCCTAATGGAGCTCTGAGCTGGAATGACCCTTCAGAGGTCCCTTCATGCCAGCCCTGAGCTGGGCTGGCTTTGTCACCAGCTCAGCTCTGTCACCCAGCCTGAAGTGCAGTGGCACAATCTCGGCTCACTGCAACCTCTGCCTCCTGGGTTCAAGCGATTCTCCTGCCTCAGCCTCCCGAGTAGCTGAGACTACAAGTGTGCACCACCATGCCGGCTAATTTTTGTATTTTAGTAGTGATGAGGTTTCACCATGTTGGTCAGGCACCCCCAGCCCCTCTTGATCCCTTCTGCTCTGTCGTCCCCACCCTCGATTCCATCTTTGAGTATTCATTGCTTGTTGCCTCTTTTCTGCTGTAGGAATGACGGCTCTGTGAGGCAGGGCTTTGTGTCGTATCCCGGGGCCTGCCACATAGCACGCACTCGGGAAATGTCTGCTGCATGAATGCATGAATGAATGAATGAAGGAGAGTGTAGGGTTAGCCCCCGGCATTCTGCCTGCTCCCAGGGATGAGGATTGTGTGGGGAGACCTGAAGGACCATGATGAGTGTGACTCATCAACTGTCTCTATTTTTATCCAAAATAATTGTCTCTGTAGAAAATCCCAAGAACTTACAAAACAAACAAACAAATAAAAACCTTCCTGGAACTTAAGGGGTTAGCAAGATCATAGATACAAGGTCAACACACAAAAGTCAATTGCATTTCTATACTAGCAATAAACAATTGAAAATAAAAATTTAAAGTGTTATTAACTCCAAAAACTGAAATACTTGGGCATACATCTAACAAAATATGTGCAGGTTCTGTATGGTGAAACTATAAAATACAGATGAAAGAAATCCAAGAAGATCTCAAGAAATGGGCAGAAGTACTGTGTGCATGGAATGAGTGGTTTAGATGTCAGTCCTCCCAAGTCCTGGTCCCTTTCCTTTGATTGTGGCCAACCTAGCACCTCCCTGGAGGCCATGCACCTTCCTGGATGCATCAGGTGGCCGTGGAACAGAAGCTCAGGGACAGAGGTTTTGTAATGACAATTGGACGTGCTTTTTGGGAAAAAAACAATTCAAATCATAGGTAAGTGTATAAAGCCAAAATTCGAGTTCTTTCTGAAAACTTCTCTCAGCTTATACTCACCACAGGACTGCTAGCAAGGAGGTCGCATAACAAGGCCTTAAGACAAGGACCCTGGAATCTAACTGTCTGGGTTCAAGTCCTGGCTCCGTCATTCATTGGCTATGTGACCTTGGTAAATTTCTTTTCTTTTATTTTTGAGACAGGGTCTCACTGTGTCGCCCAGGCTGGAGTGCAGTGATGTGATCATAACTCACTGCAGCTGCAAACTTCTGGGGTCCAAGCCATTCTCCTACCTCAAGCTAGGACTACAGGAATGTGCCATCACGTCTAGCTATGTTTTTTTTTTTTTTTAATTATTTTTAGTAGAGGTGAATTCATGCTATGTTGCCCAGGCTGGTCTCCTGGGCCTCAAGCAATCCTCCCTCCTCCGCCTCCCAGAGTGCTAGGATTACAGGCATGAGTCACTGTGCCTGGACACCTCGGTGAATTTCTTAACCTCTATGAGCCTTAGTTTTCTCATATGTAAATAAGGATTAAGTTTGATATCAATCATAAAGTTTGCATCATATAAAATCCCCAGTAGAAGTTAACTTTATTTATGAGGCTCTCACTATACACAAGAAGTTTGTCGTCATTTTTACTATTGTGAAAATAAGAAAAGACCAACCAAATGAGAACAAGCAAGGCTGTTCAGAATTTGCTAGATCCAGGGAGTTAATCACTGTCACTTGTTTGGCAGTGACTCAAAGGTGGCCAGGGAGTGAGGACGCCAGATAGTGGGAAAGGTGGCTGGCTTGGCTATGCCCTGATTGGGGCTGGCACATGGGGAAGCTGTAGGGCCTCTTGGGAGTCTGGTTAGGGAGCAGTTGGCTTGCTTGCTTGTTTGCTTTTTTTTTTTTGAGGCAGAGGCCTGTTCTGTCACCCAGGCTGGAGTGCAGTGGCACAATCTCAGCTCACTGCAATGTCCGCCTCCCAGGTTCAAGCGATTCTTCTACTTCAGCCTCCTGAGTAGCTGGGACTACAGGCACACACCACCATGCCCAGTTAATTTTTGTATTTTTAGTAGAGACAGGGTTTCACTATGTTAGCCAGGATGGTCTCGATCTCCTGACCTCGTGATCTGCCGGCCTCAGCCTCCCAAAGTGCTGGGATTACAGGTGTGAGCCACCGCACCTGGCCGGCTTTCTTTAGTTGATCCTAAATTGAAAACTGTGACCAAAATTAAGGAAACTGGCAGTTGCTGGCCAAGTCCTGGCCATCTGGGACGTTGCTGTGGAGGCTGTGGCTTCCTGTACTGGTTATGGCAGGCAGTGAGGGGTTCTGTTTTCTCATGTGATTGCCCTTTGTCCCTTCACTGTCACTATCCTCACTGCCTTGGGCTTGCCTTGGGATGCAGTGCTGGGGCACCCGAGGCTGTCCTCAGCATGCCCCCAGCACAGGGTCACCCTCGCTGGGCCCTGCATGCTGTGTGGTGAAATGGCCACCTGCTGCGGGTGAAGCGGGACTTGGCATGCCTGCCCTATGTCACTGCAGCAGCCTCTACCTGCACCTGGTGGAGCTGGTGTGCTTGTCACCACCTGGCATCCACGTAAGGTGTGCAGGGTGGGTGGGGCGGCCAGCGCCTCAGGGGTCCTCAGTCTCACCCACCTTTTCGAGCTGCTTTCCAGATCGCTGGACCCTGGATTCCTACTATCTGGATTCAAGTCCTGGCTCCATTATTTATTCTGTACCTGTTGGTTTTCTTAGATTCCACAAAACCATCCACACAGCCCCTTCTGCTTGGTGGGTGAGGTGGATCGTGAAGCCACGCTGGCGGAGCCGGTGGTGGGCGGGGGGCTGTGCAGAGGTGGAGAGAAGCCTCAGGATGTCGTGGGGGTCTGGGCGTCTGGGGGTCTGCCCTATCCTGACAGAGGACCTGAGGCGACAGGAGGAGGAGGGTGGGGCAGAGCCTGGCACCGCCATTCGCCCTGGGTGACATCATACCCTTCAGTGCCCAGGGCTCCAGGGCAGGTATCCAGCTCTGTTTTACCAAGTCCAGAGCCCAGGTGCCCCCTCCCCCAACCAGAGGCAGCAGGAGGCTGGCCTTGTAGCCAGAGGCCCCCAGGAAGCCCCCATCTGCCCCGGCCTCTCCTCTGGGTAAAAACCCTGCCCTCATCAGGTGAGGTGTGGCCTGACCCAGTGCCTGGTTACAGTGGGCTCAGCAAACGTTCTTTACTGCCAGACTGGATTCCCCAAGGTGGAGGCACATAGTCCTGTGGGGCAGGGATCCTCTGAGCAGCGGCAGACGGGAGCTCAATGTGCCTTCACACAGTAGGATGCTTAGTCCCTTTTCAATTTTCTTTCTTTCTTTCTTTCTTTTTTTTTTTTTTGAGATGAGGTCTTGCTATGTTGCCCAGGCTAGTCTTGAACTCCTGGGCTCAAGCAATCCTGCCACCTTGGCCTCCCAAAGTGGTGGGATTACAGGCGTGAGCCATCATGCCTGGCCCCCTTTGCAATTTCCTTTCAGCCCCCTTAAGTCACTTGAGCAGGAGAATCTGCCTCCTGGGGCTAGCAATGCCTTACTCTTAAAAACAAAGAGAATGCTGGCCTCAGCTCAGCGCCCTTGGCAGGCGAAGGCACCCAGCCAGAACTGTCACATTTGCTTCATTTGCACAGGATATTTTTACAGTTTTCTTCTATTTGTGGCGAGTGATCTTGGTTTTCCAGTTATGGTCGTTGCTGTAGACATTCTGGGGCACACAAATGATTTAGAAGTCAGTTCGCCAAGAGAAAATCATGAATTGGATAATAGTACATGTGATCTGAAGATGTGGCAGAAGTCAGAAAGGTATGAAAATGACACAGGTTTGGAAAATGCTGCTCTGAGGCAAGACAAGGGTCACCTGCTGGGTCAGGGATGCGTTATTTTGTGACTGTGTCTTGTTCTCGGGCTATCGTGGCCTAGAGGATTTGGGAACCCCGGAATAGATGTGAGTTGATTAAGCATACACATGGCACTTCCTTTGTGGCCGGGTACTCCCCTAAGTGCTTTTCTGATGTGGCCTCACTTCATCCTCACAACTATGCCATCAGTCCAATGTTCCCATCTTACAGATGAAGAAACTGAGGCACAGTGAGCTTAGCAAGCTGCTCTGAGTCCACCCAGCTGGTGAGTGGCAGAGCCAGGGTTTGAACGCGGCTGCCTGGCCCAGGGTCTGTGCTGTGAGCTCCCACCGGGGTCCCAGCGTCTCAGCCCTTACGCCCTGCAGGGCAATTGTCGATGCTGCGGTTGTGTCCCTGGGTCACCTTTTCAACGTGTGCCCCGGAGGAAATGCAGGCCTGGCCCTGCCTGGTGCTGGTGCCTCGGAGCCTCTTCGAGCTGTTTTGTCATCTGCTGCCTTGGGGGCCGCAGCCTCCGCCAGGGCCCCTGCTGTTGGGCACCGAGGGAGACTCAACATCCTTGGGGGTGGAGATCCTCTCCTGAGACGAGGGTGGCTGCTGCTGTGGCTGGTGTCCCCAGGCCAGGGAAGCTGAAGCACGAAGTGTGACTGTTATTGTCCTTCCAGGGCAGAGTTAGGGGAGTACTGGTCACTAAATGTGATAACAGGCGCCGCCAGGCTTCCCTCCAGGACGGTGCATTTGGAGAAGGCGCCCACCTTCCTTTCAGGACGGTGGCAGAGGAGGGGTCAGATATAAGCTCTCCCCTGGTTCTGAAGATCTGAGGACCCCTAAAGAACATTTCACCCTTCTCCCTCCCATCACCGACTGCATCCTCCTGGGCACGGCCAGCCTGGGGGATTTTCTCCTTCTGCCTGGAACTGACACTACCCAAGACTCAGAGGACGGTGAGCAAGGTCCTAGGGAAAGGTTCGATGATGGAGAAACGTGAAGACAAGGTCCTAGGGACAAAGTTCTGAGGGAGAGGGCTCCCTGGTGGCTACAGAGAGAGCCCAGAGGTGCCTGGGTCCTGCTGGGCTGGGATGTCCTGTCCTCAGTCTCCCGAGAGGCTCTGGGGTCAAGCTGTCCCCTTGGTGCCAGGTTCTGGTCTGCCCTCGTTGTGAGCAGCTGGAGGCCCTTACTCTGCAGAGTGCCCTGCCTAGGGGCCAAAGTCACCGACCCAAGGCCTCAGTGGCCAGAGGTGTCAGGTCATCCTATGCATGATGGGGCCTGTCTGGCACTCGGGTTCATGGGCTGCCAGTCCCTGTGCCTCCCTGGCTGCAGGTCTCCCGACTACATGTCCAGCCCCTCAAGAGGAGCATCTGCCTTCCATATTCATCGTTCTAGAAGCAGGAGGAAGTCAGGAAGTGGAACTGTGACTATAATAGGAAAAGGGTCTTGATCCAGACCCTAAGCAAGGGTTCTTGGATCTCACACAGGAAGGAATTCAAGGCAAGTCACAGAGTGCAGTGAAAGAAGCAGTTTTATTAAAACTCCTCCATTCCCAGCCTGGCGTGGTGGCTCACACCTGTAATCGCAGAACTTTGGGAGGCCGGGGCCGGTGGATCACTTGAGTTCAGGAGTTCAAGACCAGCCTGGCCAACATGGTGAGACCCCGTTTCTACTAAAAATACAAAAATTAGCTGGGCTAGTGGCTCGTGCTTGTAATCCCAGCTACTCAGGGAGCTGAGGCAGGAGAATCACTTGAACCTTGGAGGCAGATGTTGCAGTGGGCAGAGATTGCGCCACTGCACTCCAGCCTGGGCGACAGAGTGAGACTCTGTCTCAAAAAAACACACACAAAAAAACAAAAAACAAAAACAAACAAAAAAACCCCTCCTCCATTCCAGAGTAGAGTACCCTCAGAAAGCGAGCAGAGGACTGCCCCGTCCTTAAGTTTCTCTTATATAGGGGTCTTATCTGTGTAAAGACTAAACTAAGCTGTGCCTACGTGTGGCTGGGCTGACAGCATGACAACAATAATTATTCTGTTTATTTAAGAAAGCTACCCTTGACATTTTCGTGTGTGAGTACATCAAAGCATAACTATAATTTTTTGAAAGCATATATAGTTATGGGCATCGGGACATCTGGACTTTCTGCTGTTGTAGGAGCATGTCCTTGCAGGCATCTTCAGGCTGTGTCCCTAGATGTAATTATCTTATGACCCTGAGTCACGACCGGCAAAGAATGTGCCTGTTTGTGTCGAAATGGAGCCGAATTTAAAATGGCATCACTGCAGCTCTCCCCGCTCCTGCTTCCGTAACAGAATCCTTCAAGGGAAGAAGAGAATCATTGAGTGAACGTTTTGTCTGTCCTCCTGGGGCCTCTATTTTCCTCCTGGGGCCTCATAGAAACCTGGATTCAAATCTCCCTGCCTCCAGGACCCCCACCCAGAGGTGGCACTTCTGCTCCCCGCCCCCCGTGTCCCTGAGGGCAGACCCCAAGAAGGGAGCATGGCCCGAACCCCCTTGTCCCAGCCCACCTCACGGCCACCTTCCCTGCCACCCTTCCAGAAGGACACAGCAGCCTCCCACACCCCGTCATTTTCATCTGTCAGGGCCCTCCCCGCTCACCAATTGGCCCTGGCCTGAGGCATTGGGGGCTGAGAAAGGGTGATGTGCTAAGAAGAAACCAGGGTGTGGATGAGCAGAAATACCTAATCGCTTGTGAAATCCCTAGCGTGCTGGGGCAGCTTCTTCTGGGCCCTGATGACACCGCAGTCCTTGTCAGCATTACCCGGACAGGAAGTGACAAGCCGAGGGCCCGAGGCAGCAGCCTGATGTCCTTCACATGCACCGGGTGGACAGCAGAGGCCCCGGGCCTGGGGAGGCGGCAGTGGCCGCTCAAGTGAACCCCGGTCTGGAAGCTTCTTACAGCACGATGATGCCCAGGCCCATCTGGGCAGCTCCCTGGACCCCTCGAGGAGGGTCGGGCACTGCTGTTACACTCCCACATCCCTGGTGGTTAACATTTACCACAGTCTTTTCGTATTTATCCAATTCTTATTTAGTGCTTCCTTTTACTGTGTGTAGTCACTGTCCTAAGTGCTCTATTCACACCTTCAAAACGACCTACGAGACAGGAACTATTACACATTTTACATGGAAAGTAACTGAGGCACAGAGAGGGTCAGTCACTTGCCCAAAGTTACTGAGCTGGTAACAGGCAGAGCTGGACTCCATGCTGCTGTTTTGGCCACTGTGCAGTTGCCTGTTTTCTCATCTGTTCCCCTGTTAGATGGGGCTTTTGAAGTCAGGGTCTATGTCTGTTTTATTCTTCCTTATCTTCATAGGAATTGGCAGAGCTCTCAGGTTGTCAATAAAGACCTGCTGATTGAAATAATGAATGAGACTGGGCACAGTGGTTCACACCTGCAATCCTAGCACTTTGGGAGGCCAAGGAGAGAGGATCACTTGAGCCCAGGAGTTGGAGACCAGCGTGGGAAACATAGTAAGACCCAATCTCTATTACATTGTTTTTTAATTAGCTGGGCATGGTGACTGCATCTGTAGTCCCAGCTACTAGGGAGGCTGAGGCAGGAGGATTGCTTGAACCCAGGAGTTTGAGGCTACAGTGAGGCATGATCACACCACTGCACTCCAGCCTGGGCAACAGAGTAAGACCCTGTCAGAAAAAGAAAGAAAGAAGGAAAGAGAGAAAGAAAGAAAGAAAGAAAGAAAGAAAGAAAGAAAGAAAGAAAGAAAGAAAGAAAGAAGGAAAGAAAAGAAAAGAAAGAAAAGCAAAGAAGAAAGAAAGAAAGAAAATAAAGAGAAACAAAGAAAGAAAGGAAGAAAGAAGGAAGGAAGGAAGGAAGGAGAAAGGAAGGGAGGGGAAAGAAAGAAAAAAGAAAAGAAAAGAGAAAGAGAAAAAAGAGCAAGAAAGAGAGAAAGAAAAAGAAAGAAAGAAGAAAGAAAGGGAAAGAAAGGAAGAAAGAAAGGGAAAGAAAGAGAGAGGAAAGGGAAGGGAAGGGAAAAGATGAAGTGAAGGCCAAGGTAACCTATAAATTGCAAGAGTTATGGTGGACATTTAATGTACAAACCTACCTCCATTCTTGGAGTTTAGACATTTCACCAGGCATGTGCCAATTTTTCATCCTTGCTATCCAAAGCTACTGGGACATTGCAGTCTAAACATTTCCATCTTCTTCAGCTCAGAGGTCCTTTCTTTTCTTCCTTTTCATCTCTCTGTGCTTTTGCACTGGGTTCCAGGAAACTCCTTTGTCATGAACTTCCAGGTCACTGTATTTCCCTCTTTATTCAATCTATTAATTAGTGGTTTCAGAATTTGTCCATCAAGTTGGCAATTTCCAAAACTAAAAAGGTTTCCTTTTCTCAGGAATCTGTTTCTTTAAAAAAATAGATGTCTTCTCAAATTTCCCTGGAAATAGAAACTACAGCGGTTTTATATTTTTCTTCTGTTTACTGCATTACTTCATCATCCTCCTGTGTTGGTTCTTTTGTTTGTTGAGTTTGGTGTCTCTCTTTCGGTGCATTGGATTCTTGCATTTTTAGTGTTTCTCTGTTGCCTCGTCATATTTGAAGATGGTGGGGGGAGGGATATGGACAAAATTGTTTCCTAGAATGTCCTTCCTCAGGCTAAGTGGGAATTCCTGTTGGCTTAGCCATGCATGAAAGCTTTGTGCTGGAGAGCCCTGTCTACAGTGATTGTGACGTGTGGGCGAGTGAGAGACACCTGTGGCCAGGAGGAGCTGGTGGATCTGATTTTCTGAGTAAAGGGTTCTGCTTCCCCGTGGGACCCTTAAGTTGCCTGGGGTGCTGCCCTTTTTCTCTGGCCTAGCACTCAGTTTCAGAACTCCATTTAGCTGTTCTTGCACCTTGACCTCCAGGCAAACATGGAATTCAATGCCAAGTGGTGTTTGGTGGAGGGAAGGTGGGGCACAGTCAATCTGCTCACCCTGATGCTGTTAATTACCCAGATGTTCTTGGTCTGTGCCCACCCTGCAGCCTCTCACCTAGTGCTGTCCTCCTAGGAAGGCTCAGGGGTTTGGGCCTCCTTTCCCTCCTGCATGGGGTGTGGGTCCCTTGGGCTGAGGTTTCATTGTTCATCTGTCCAATGATCTTTATGTCTTATGCAGATTCTTTCCCTAGTTTTCCATTTCTCAGCTTTCCCATGCTGCTCTGGGACTGCCAAACTATTTCCTTCCTGGATCCACTCGGATTTTGTTGGGGGAGGTAAATGAGTACCCCACCATCCATCCTGAACCGTGAGCCCCTACATGTCCCTGGGAAAACAGAGAGCTGTTTGACCCAGGAGACCTGTGTGACCAAGAGCTCCAGGTTCCTGCACCTCTTGGGCGATGTCACCCAGTAGGTTCCTTAAGGGCAGGATCCTTAGTTGGCAAAGAAGTGGCTGAGTGAGCTCAGTCTGTAGCTGGGTTGAGACCAACGAAAAGAAGGGTCTGAAGTCTACCTGCCGCCAGGGCAAAGGCGCCATATGTCGGGAAGAGTGGGAAGTGGGGCTGGGGGGAACGTATGCCCCCAGGCTTCTGCCTCTCCAGTTGTCTGCGCAAAGAACAAATCCTAGTGCGCCATGGCAGGGGCGGCATGTCTGTTTGCTCTCACATGCCACTCCATTCCTTGCTCCATTGCCTGATGATGCAGAGGATAGAAATGGACTTGGCCGTGGCGTGCTGCCAGCCTGCATGGTGACACACATCCCCTTGCTTATTCAGCAAGCACTGAGTAGGTGCCTCCAGTGTGCAGGCAGGGTTCAGGCACCAAAGGGTTTAGGGATACGTGTTCCTACCCGCAAGGAGCTTATATTTCGAAGGAGAGGCTGCCGTGGAAATAAGCATAAAGTCCCTCTTGGAAACCCCTTCTGAGGAGATAGGAGGTGTGAAACAGTCGTGGCTGTGGAGAATGGTCAAGGCCAGGGCGTCTTAAACTTCAGTGGGCACACAGATCACTTGGGGCTCTTAGTAAATGCAGATTCTGATTCTGAAGGTCTGAGTTGGCATCTGAGATTCTGCATTTCTAAAGAACTCCCAAGTGACACTGATGCTGCTGGTCCATGGACCACGCTTTGAGTAGCAAGGGTAGAGGGAAGCCCCAGCTTCCTGCCATGCCCTGATGCAGTCCTGTGGGTGCTGGGGGCACCTGTGGGAACCCACCAGGAACGACTGCTCCCGAGGCCTCTGAAAGAAGCCCTATCCCAACCCTAGGCCCAGGGGCAGGCTGGAGGCCAGTTTGCAGGTCAGCCTGGCCTGCAGGTCCCCCACTGCCCTTCATGCTGCTCCAGAGGGAAAGTGCTGGGAAGTGGCTTTGCCAGGACAGGACACAACCCAGCAGCTGTAGACTTGGTCAGGGAAGACCTCTCTTCAGAATTTTGGGGGTTGGCTCTGTTCTTGGGGAAGGCCTGGGTCAGATGAGGTTCTGTAGCCGTCCACATGGCTTCAGAGCTTGTAGTAGGGTCCTTGTGAGCACTGAGTGAGACCTCTGCATGAAGCTAACACAGGGTGGGTGCCCAGGGACCCTTGGGTGTCTTGGGGGCCAGAAGACTCAGCAGCAGTCACTGCTGCCGTCGGGCTTGGCTCTCTCAGGTCACTCAGGGTCAAGGTAAAGGCTCCAGTCAACTGGAGAGTCATGCCCTGCTGCCCATGACAGTGGCTCAGGGCCAGGTCAGATGTGGCCATCCTCGGGACCAGGCTGGGAACTCTCTCCCTAACCAGGGAGCTCTGGGGCTCCTTTCAAGGTGGCGAAGGATGCTGAGCCATGGTTAATAGGCTTACAGGTTAATCCAGCATGTGACCAGGACAGGCGCGTGCTTCCGCGGGTGGAGGTTAGGATGCTGCCCCCTTACCAAAAAGAGATGCTCTGAAGTTCTGGAACTCTGTGCATGCCATTGAGATCGCCACAAGAGCCAGTGAGACTTTGCTAGGACCACGAGGCACTCTAGACAGTCCCTGCCCACCCACCTCTGGGCTGGAGTGCAGTGGCACGATCAGGGCTCACTACAACCTCCACTTCCCAGGTTCAAGCGCTTCTCCTGCCACAGCCTCCTGAGTAGCTGGGACAGGCGAGTGCTACCACACCCAGCTAATTTTTGTATTTTTAGTAGAGATGGGGTTTCACCATGTTAGCCAGGCTGGTCCTGAACTCCTGGTCTCAAGTGATCTCCCCACCTTGGCCTCCCAAAGTGCTGGGATTACAGGTGTGAGCCACTGTGCCTGTTCCCCACCTCTTTAAAATGTGTCGAATTCACATTCTCCTCACCATCTCCAGTCTGTGCCCAGTTCAGGCCAGGAAAAGCCTCTTCCTGGTTCTCCTCTCTGTAGCCCTGTCTCATCTGAGCCCACCTTACATTTTCATCCACCTGAGACATTCTCCTAGTAATCAGACCCTCCTCCCCCATCTCTCCTTCTCTGGCCTTGGGGCCTTTGCACGTGCTGTTCTTGCTCCTGGAACACCCATCCTCACCTCCCCACACCCTTTCAAACCTGTGCTTTCTCTCAGCTCTTTCTTCTCTGTACTTCCTAGTTACGTTTTAGGCCTTTGTCCTGTGGTGTGTTGGGTTGACTGCTATTGCGTGATCAGCCCTGATGCAGTGGTTTTTACATCCGTCTCCCCACTGGACGCACCTCCTCACTCGTTCACCTTGGGTCTCCAGGGCCCAGCATGGGGCCTGGAACCTTGTACACCTTTAATACATGTTTGTGGAGCTGACGTGATGATGAATTCTTTCACAACTTTCAGATGTGTATCTGTTAGGTGGAAGGAAATTGCTGGGAAACAATTTTCGGAACTAAGTGCATTCACTGTTGCACTTGTAGAAGCAATTTAACTTCTCCGAGCCTCACTACCCCACTAGTCACCCACCTGTGCAATTGTCCTGAGCATGACCAGGGGGTGGTGCCAGTGATCAGCAGGGGGCAGGCTTGTCATTGCAGGGCTGCCACTAACCAGCTGTCTCACCTCACAAAAGAGGGTTGGGAACCCTGCGTTAAGTTGGGTCCCCTCCAAAGCCAACATGAAATAAAGATTCGAATGTAAGTCATTTATTTGGGAGGCGATCCCAGGAGGCACTGGTGGGGGAAGTGAGACAGAGAATGGAAGAAAGTCAACAAAGGGTGTGGCATCGAGCAAGTTACTGTTGTGAGCAACTTGGGCCAGGGAGCTGGGGTATTGATCCACCAGGTCCCGACAGTCACTGAGCAGAGGCTACTCTGTGGGTGCTAAGTCCCCAACACTAATTCTGTCTTGCTCCCAGTAGACCCTTTCAGTTCCTGAAGCCAGAGAAGTCCTGGAGTACTTGCAGTATGAGGTGTCAGAAGGCACCAGAAAAGAAGGCTTGGGGACCTCTTCCTGGTAAAATGAAAGGAAATAAGCAGAAGCCAAATAGCAAGGAATGAACCCCCATCACTGGAGCTAGGGGCAGGTCCAGCCTCAGCTCACCTGCTTTGAGCAGGACCTGCAGGACAGCTCTGCGGGTGGCTGTGTAACTCAACCAATTTTCAGACACTCTGATTCTTGCAGCCAGTCAAAGTCCAAACGGGCATATGGTGATGGAGACGCACGAAAGAATGAGAACAAACCCCTGCCCATGATCACATGACAGTCTGGACCCATCTGAGGAAATGAAGCTCAGAGGTGAGACTGGTTAAAACCTGACCTCCCAGAAACTGCAAAAAAAAAAGATGAGTAAACAAAAATTAATAATGTACCTAGCAGTACAATAAAGAAATAATACAATCTGTCTAGCTCTGTGTGTGGCTGTGTAACCCTACTTAAATCTATGAATATGATGAATTATATTAATGGATTTCCTAATACTGAACCATCCTTTCATTCTAGGAGTGAGTAGAGATTTTGCCAGAAAAGAAAGGAAACTACAGCCCAATCTCACATGTAAAGATTAATGAAAACCTCTGAATAAAAGACTAATAAATAGGCCGGGCACGGTGGTTCATGCCTATAATCCCAGCACTTTGGGAGGCTGAGGTGGGCAGATCACCTGGCCTCGGCCACCCCGCCTCGGCCTCCCTTTCATCCAATGAAAGGGTGGTGCAGCATTAGGAAATCCATCAATATAATTCGTCATATTCATAGATTTAAAAAGAAAAGTCATAGTGTCAGCTCTATAGGTGTTGGAGAGGAAAGTGACAAATCCAACAAGCATTCTGGATTTAGAAATCCAACCATGAAACTATTCCTTTATCACCATGGAGTAGACAGGGCTGTTCTAATTATGACTCAAACCCAAAAATCAAAAAAGAAAATGATAAATTCAATTACAAAAAAAAATTCTGCATGCAGAGAAGTATCAATAACGACATGAGTTGTTAAAAGACAAAGTGGGCTGGGCGCAGTGGCTTACGCCTGTAATCCCAGTACACTGGGAGGCCAAGGTGGGAGGACTGCTTGAGCTCAGAAGTTCGAGACCAACCTAGGCAACATGGTGAAACCCCGTCTCTACTAAAAATAAAAAAATTAGCTGGGTGTGGTGGTGTGTACCTGTAGTCCCAGCTATCTGGGAGGCTGAGGATTGCTTCCCAAGTAGCTGGGACTACAGGTACACACTACCCACTCCCTCTTCCACAGAAGTGGGAGGATCGCTTGAGCCTGGGAAGTTGAGTCTGCAGTGAGTCCTGAATGCACCACTGCACTCCAGCCTGGGTGACAGAGTGAGACTCGGTCAAAAAAAAAAAAAAAAAAGATCCAATCTCCCTAATTTATAAAGGTTTATAGATATTGGTAAGGAAATAACAACCTACAATTGAAACACGTAAGGGATATGAAGAAACAACAGAAAAAGAGAAATACAAATGCATCTCAAATATATTAAAATGTGCTCAGCCTCACTCATAAGAAAAGAAATGCAAAGTAAAGCTACACTGAGATAGCACTTTTTATCCATGACATTGGGAAAACACCACAAGTGTGACACTGGCTTTCTGAGTTAAGGAGCTGGGGACAGGATACATGAATATGTCCTTGGGGAGCGCAGTGGGCTGCCTGTCAAAGCCACGGCTCACTCACCCTTCAAGGAAGCAACCCCACTTCTGGAATTTTATTCTATCGACACACTAGCAAACATTTGAAATGGTATGTATGTGAAGTTATTCATCTGAGCATTTTAAATTTTAAAAAAATTTAAATTTTTTAACTTTTAATTTAGGTTCGGGGGGTACATGTAAAGATTCGTTACGTCGGTGAACTCATGTCACGGGGTTTGTTGGTACAGATTATTTCATCACCCAGGTACTAAGCCCAGTGCCCAATAGTTATCTTTCCTGCTCCTCTCCCTCCTCTCACCCTCCACCCTCAACTGGGCCCCAGTGTTGTCTGTTGTTCCCTTCTTTGTGTTCATGAGTTCTCATCATTTAGCTCCCACTTATATGTGAGAACATGTGGTATTCGGTTTTCTGTTCCTGCATTAGTTTGCTGAGGATAATGGCCTCTAGCTCCATCCATGTTCCCACAAGATACCTGATCTTGTTCTCTTTTATGCCACGTGTATATGTAGCACATTTTCTTTATCCAATCTATCACAGATGGGCATTTAGGTTGATTTCATGTCTTTGTTATTGTGACTAGTGCTGCAATGAATACATATGTGCATGTGTCTCTATGGTAGGATGATTTATATTCCTCTAGGTATATGCCCAGTAATGGAATTGCTGGGTTGAATGGTAGTTCTGTTTGTAGCTCTTTGAGGAATCACCACACTGCTTTGCACAATGGGTTGAACTAATTTACACTCCCACCAGTGGTTTATAAGCATTCCCTTTTCTTCACAACCTTGCCAGCGTCTGTTGTTTTTTGATGTTTTAATCAGTAGCCATTCTGACTGGTGTGAGATGTTATCTCCTTGTGGTTTTGATTTGCATTTCTCTAGTGATCAGTGATATGGAGCTTTTTTTCCATAGTTTTAAATATATTTTCTGAAATATCAAAATTTTAGGGCCAGGCAAGGTGGCTCACACCTGTAATCCCAGCACTTTGGGAGGCCGAGGCAGGTGGATTACCTAAGGTCAGGAGTTCGAGACCAGCCTGGCCAAGATGATGAAACTCTGTCTCTACAAAAAATACAAAAATTAGCTGGGCATGGTGGCAGGTGCCTGTAATCCCAGCACTTTGGGAGGGCAAGGCAGAAGAATCACTTGAACCCGGAGGTTGCAGTGAGCCGAGATCATGCCATTGCACTCCAGCCTGGGGGACAAAATGAGACTCTCTCTCAAAAAAACCAACAAACAAAAAAATCAAAATTTTAGACACAGTCCAAGTGGCCATGAACGGGAGGATGGTTAAATGGTGATGGTAAATCCATGCAGTGGGTTACCAGGCTACCGTGAAATGGGAACGAGGAGAGGCGTCCGAGGCACACTGTTGTGGGAAATGAACTCAGAGGGGAAGAGTACCTTTGTGTAAAAGGAGTAAAATCAGAATGTGCGTCTCCCCTCGCTTATATTTTCAGAAAGAAAATCTGGAAGGATGCGCAAGAAACTAAAAATGGTTCCCCGAGGGTGGGTGGAGGTGGGATGGGAGAGAGCCTCTTCACTCTACACATGGTCGTTCGTAAGTTTTCTATTTTTGAATGATGTGAATTTACTACCTATTGAACAATTTTAAAACTTTATGCATGTGTTTGAAGGTACATCATGATTTTTCTGGAAGAATATACCTTGTTGGTGGCAGTTGCCCCGGGCAGTTGGGAGTGAGAGGAGAAAAGGATTTTTACTTGTCATTTCACACACTTTGAGATCATTTGCATTGTTACCATGTACATTAGGACTTCTCAAGTACGAATGACTAATTACAATGACTTATGTTTGTAATGACTTATGTGACATATTTCTAAATATGTAGGAAACACGTAGGTATGTACTTCCTACGTATTATCTGGGTTCCTTTGAGCAGTGGGATTGTTGGAGTTAGGGTTGAAGAAGGGGGCTTTCCTCTCATTCCTCACATGATTCTGTGATTTTTGCAACATGCACACTGTAAGAAAAGACGAGAAAACTGAGTTAAGGAGGTTCCTATCATCCTCCCTCCCTGCAAAAATGCACGTGGGTGAATTTAGGAAGATTTGCAAAAATGAGTTCTTGTAAGGCATGAGCTCTAGGAGCTCTAAGCCGCTGCTGGGCAGTGAATTGAAGAGCAATTCAAAAGTGAAGAAAAGTGATTTAAGTTTGTGGTGTTATTGGTGGGGGAGGGGGTAGTCCCCAAATTTATGTCCCTCAAAGAGGAATTAAAGAACTGAAGAGGTGAGATCTGCTTTTGGCCTTATGTGGCTCATCAATAGCTCCTGCTCAATGAGGTGAGGGCTGTTCTCTGGAGCAGGAGGATAATTTGATATTTTATGGTTAATGTTTCTTTGACTTTCTGATGGATCACTGGGCATCTTCACAAGGGTACAGTGGCAAAAGCAATCAAACTGGAGTCGGGATCTGAGTCCCTGGAGAGCCCTGTCCCTACAGCAGTATGAAACTAAGAAAGAGCATCACCTTCCACTGACTCCAGATTCTTCCAGGATTTCAGGGAGGGGCCAAACAAGAAACCCCTGTGATTCCAGCTGGATCTGAAATACTGTGGCTTCAACTGGAAAAGAAAAAAAGGAAGAATGATGGGTCTGGTGTGATGGTAGTGGTGATGGTGTGATGGTGGTGGTGATGGTGGTGATGGTGATGGTGGTGGTGATGGTGGTGATGGTGATGGTGGTCATGGTGATGGTTGTGACAGTGGTAGTGATGATGGTGGTGGTGATGGTGATGATGGTGATGATGGTGGTGATAGTGATGATGATGGTGATGATGGTGGTGGTGATAGTGATGATGGTGGTGGTGATGGTGGTGGTGATAGTGATGATGGTGGTGGTGATGGTGGTGACGGTGATGATGGTGATGGTGGTGGTGATGATGATGGTGGTGGTGATGGTACTGATTGTGGTAATGGTGATGGTGGTGGCCAGTATTTGTTGTCAGGCCCGTTTATTATCTCATTTAATCTTACTACCTTAAGTGGAAGGCCCTATCTTAGAGATGGAGATACTGAAGTTCACAGCAGGGAAGGCAACCACCTAAGGTCATTTGGCCGCCATACTGGCCTTTGGTTTAATTGGTGGGAACCCTTGGCTAGGAAGGTCAACTCCACGGCAATTCTAATTCGATGAATAACAGGGGTTTACTTTACACAAATTAATTTAAAGAGACACCCCGGAGGGCTTGGCGACTATAATCTGGGGCTACCTGCCTTCCTCCCCAACCCCTTCTCTCCCCACCCCTGCCTGAGGACCCTTGAGGCACCTGGGAAAGATGTGCCTAGTTTGGGAAAGGCTACAGTCCCAGGTGTGACCGCCAGGTGGCAGAGCAGCCGCACTAAGCCCTGCCCCCCCCCCAGCAGCCCCAGAAAAACAGAAAATACAAATGAAAAATTCCTTGGCCTGGAAGAGGAAAGTCAGTTGGAGATTCCGGGAGCCTTCTGGCAGGTCCAGGAGGTTTGACCTTCTGCTGTAAGCAAAGCCTAGGGGTGTCCATGACAGGCAAAGGGCAGGGAAGAAGAAAAAATGTGAAAGCATATGGACGGAGGAAGGAGAAAGAATCGAAGTGCTTCCTGGACACCTTGGATTCCGGCAGCCACCTCCAGCCCAGAGATTTTCAAAGTAGGGCCCGGGCCCGGTGTGGTGCAGTCAGCTGGGGACTTACTTTAAAACGTGCACTCCTGGGCTCAGCGCACCCTGCAGCAGACGCTCAAGAAACTGCGTTCTAGCCAGCACCCCCGTGGCTTCTGGCACATGCTGAGGTTTGCAGACACCAACACAGCAACACACTTCACTCCGCAGGCCAGAAGCCAGGAGCCAGAGAAAGGAGGCCACCACGGAAGGCCACATCTCAGGGCCAGGCCTACCCCCGACAGCACGGTGCTTGCTCCAAACAGGAATAGGGTGCAATTCTTTGCACGTTAGATTAGGCCTTTGGGCTGTTTTGGACTGGGGCTCTATCCAAGGAGCCCCTCTCCTGCGGCCTCCTGGGCTTTAATTTGGGTTGGTTCTCCACCTCCCCCAGTCCCTCTCTTTTTGCTATTTTAAAATTCTTAATGATTTCCTGCCTGGAGAGGCCGAGGAAGGAAGGAGCCCCAGCTTTGAAGCCCAGTCCTAGAATCCGACTCCCCAGCTTCCTGGCCGGCCTCCATCCTGGCTGAGTTCCTCAAGCCCTCCAGGGAGGTTCTCGGAGGTTCAGGGTCCAGACACCCACCCACACCTCACCCACACTTCCAGCACTTCTCGGACTTCCCTCCAGAACTGACTCAGCCGCTTCCCTCTCGCACTCTGGGAGGTGACTTCAGGCTGGCCCTCATTCTGACCCAAATCCTGAATTCTAGCTTTTGGCCAGGATTTGGTCCATGACAGGCTGGAGACCACACAGCAGCTGCCCAGGGGCATCAGAGGAAGCTCAGGCTGTGGCGTCTGGCTCCGATCTGGACTGCGGCGAGTGACCTTGGGCAAGTTGCCTGCCCTATGTGAGCCTCAGTTTCCTTGTTTAAGGGAATTTGCCTTGTTTCTCTCCTGGGCTGCCATAAGGAGTGAAGGAAGGGGTGCAGGCAGTGAGGTCAGCCCAGAGCTGAGCACACTAAGAGGCACCACCCAGATGGCCATGGGGGAGGGCTGGCTTCACTCTACCTCGCCCGGAGCCTGGAAGCCGGGCTGGCCTCAGATGCTGGGTCACAGCGTCGTGATTCTGCTCACTTCCCCAACCGCCCGCCTGCTCAGCTGCGGGCCCACGAGGGGCTTCAAAGAGAAGCCAGGAAATGGTAGCCATGGTTTCCACTGGGGGAGCTTACTGTCTAATAAAGGCAACCTAAAACCTCGGAATAGAAGCTTCCCGAAATAGTGAGTCTGAAAGCTGGTCTCCCCGGCACTGCCTGGTAGGAGGTTCACATCAGGAAAGAAAAGAGCACAGACTTGGGCCTTCCTGCCAGCTCGTGCCCACCCCACGTCCTCTCCCACGCCCACCAGCACCATCTCTCCAGCTAGGGAAGGCCCTTCCCAGGCCCCACATCTGGCTTCAGAGCCTTGAACAATTGTTAGGAGGGATGAAGTTTAGGCTGACCGTTTTCTGATTTAAAGGGCCTCGCGTAGAAGTTTCTAAAGATTTAAGAATGGGATCAGCTGGCCAGCAGGGAGTGGCTGAGGCCTCAGGTCCTGAGACATGAACTGCCTTCCTCACTCAGAAGCCCACGCTGAGATTAAACTTTAACCAACTCAGTGAGGCAACAGCCCAGTTGATATTTCTTCCCAACTGTAATTCAGTAACATCAAAGCACCCTGTCTTTTTAAATAGAATCTGCCTGACTTTCACTTTTGGTGCTGCAGAACTCAGAAGGTGGCTCAGCCCTCTGGTCCACACTTGGTGGGCAGCTCAGATGCCCCAGGCAGCCCGGGCACAGTGAGTGTAGTCCCCTTTACCCCCTCAGCGGAGCGCTGGGGCATCTGCACAGTCACTCCTGGACACAAGATAAGGAGGAGTTTCCCCGAGGCATCATAGGCCTTCCCGGGACTGACTCAACTGGTTATTGGACAGTGCCCCACCCCCAACTCGGCTGAGGGGCAGGAAGGCAGAAGGCCTTGGTGGCCCTGGATCTTGTGGCTGCAGTCGGTTCCAAACAGCAGTTAGGTCAGCTCAGCCGAGGCAGCTCGGTTCATGGCGTTCTCAAAGCTCTTGGAGCAAGCCGGAGGCGTGGGCCTCTTCCAGACCCTGCAGGTGCTCACCTTCGTCCTCCCCTGCCTCGTGATACCTTCCCAGATGCTCCTGGAGAACTTCTCAGCCGCCGTCCCAGGCCACCGTTGCTGGACACACATGCTGGACAATGGCTCTGCGGTTCCCACAAACATGACCCCCAAGGCCCTTCTGACCATCTCCATCCCACCAGGCCCCAACCAGGGGCCCCACCAGTGCCGCCGCTTCCGCCAGCCACAGTGGCAGCTCTTGGACTCCAATGCCACGGCCACCAGCTGGAGTGAGGCCGATACAGAGCCGTGTGTGGATGGCTGGGTCTATGACCGCAGCGTCTTCACCTCCACCATCGTGGCCAAGGTAGGGCCTCCCCCAGAGCCACTCAAGTCCCGTCACCTTGGAGGTCAGAGTCATGGATCGGGTTGGTTGGACTCCAGGGTCCAGTCCTGGGAGGGACCTGCCTCCTTTCGAGCCTCTCAGCCCCTCGTCAGCCACACACAGGGGAGTGGGCATCAGGGATCAGTCTACAGATGGGGCCAGCCCAGGCTCCTGGAAGTGCGGGGGGCACCTGGGTGGGCACCTCTGAATGCTGGCACCTGGACATTCACCAGCCTTGCCTGGTCCCGGCCCTACTGACCCATTAGCCGTGACTCCAGGCAACTCAGCTGCAGGGGGAAATCAGGGGTAAGGGGGGGTCTGGCTGAACTGACCCAACAGGTTTCTTGCTGAGATAGGCCAGGGTGACAACACATCACCCTAGAGGTGGTGCAGGATGAGGAACCTGATCAGATGTCGAGGCTGGGGGCAGGGGGGTTCTTGTTAAACTGATTCAGCAGGGTTCTTTGCTAAAGCTGGATTTTACGAGGAAGCCCCCAGATGGGCCCAGGAGAAGGCTCAGGAACCTGACTAAAGTTTGGCCAAGCAAAGAATTCTGGTCACCCCATGCCCATTTCCTGATCGGTGATGATGGCCCAGATTCGGATCGGGGCTCCGGTTCCAACATGAGCAGGGAGCCTTCAAGAAGCATCCATTCCACTGGTGAATTCACTCAGTTGACATTTAAACCCCTTCTAGCAGCAAAGCCACCCCTCGCCCTGCACCTGCAAAGTGGCAGACACATTTCCAAATGTGTCCCTGCTGCCACAACCTCACCACAATCTTGTGGGATGGGTCCTGTGACAGTCTCCATTTAATAACGGATAAAAGGAAAACACAGAGAGGTCAAGGGGCTGTCCCAGGGCACACAGCTAGAGTGTCCTGGAGCCTGATTCAGTCCCAGCAGTCAGGGTCTGGAGCCTGATTCAATCCTAGCAGTCTGCATGAGGGACAAAAGCAAGGTTGCAAGGGGCGAGGAGGGGCAGCCTCCTTCAGGCAGATGGTTGGGGATGGCCTCTCCAAAGAGGCTACATTGACATTGAGACTTGGATGGCGAGAGGAGGAATCTGTGAAGGTCAGGAGCCCCACAGAGCAAAGGTCACGCATAGAAGCATGTCTGGGATTTGAAGGAGCGAACAAGGCCCCGTGCGTCTGGGCATAGGTGCTGAGGGGCCAGAAGCAGGTGCGGGGACATGCTCTGGAGCTGGGATTTTCTTTCTTTCTTTTTTTTTTTTTTTTGAGACAGAGTCTCACTCTGTCACCCAGGCTGGAGCGCAGTGGCCCAAACATGACTGACTGCAGCCTCTAACTCCCAGCCTCCAGTGATCCTCGTGGCTTGGTGTCCCCAGTAGCTAGGACTATAGGCGCATACCACCATGCCCAGCTAATTTTTCTTTTGAGACTGAGTCTCGCTCTGTTGCCCAGGCTAGAGTGCAATAGCGCAATCGTGGCTCACTACAACCTCCGCCTCCTGGGTCCAAGCGATTCTCCAGCCTCAGCCTCCCGAGTAGCTGGAATTACAGGCATGCACAACCACTCCCGGCTAATTTTTGTATTTTTAGTAGAGAAGGGGTTTCACCATGTTGGTCAGGCTGGTCTCAAACTCCTGACCTCTGGTGATCCACCCGCCTTGGCCTCCCAAAGTGCTGGGATTACAGGCATGAGCCACTGTGCCCGGAATTTTCTTTTAAATGCAAAAGAACCTCATCCTCATCATCCCCATTGAAGGGTTTGGAGCATGGAAGTGATTTGGTCTGACTTGCATTTTCAAGAGGTCACTTTGCAGGGTAGAGAAGCTCTGTGGGGGGATGGGGGGCCCGCTGGAGGCTACTGCAGCTGCCCAAGTGGGAGGGGGAAAGAGAGAGGTGGGGGGAGTTGTCGGGCCTCAGTGGAGGACGGACTTGGGGATGGGTGTGGGGTGTTCAGGCAATGGATGACCAGTCCTGGGCTGGAGCCACTGTAAAAATCCCAGTGAACCGTGCCAAGCTCTCTCTAGTCACCCTCAACGCTGATGACAGCACCAGATCATGGCTCCGTCTCTAGAGGAAAGGATAGCCCAGCCCAGACAGTGGCTCTGCCACATCCACCTGGCCAGCACTCAGTAGAGGTGGAAGCCAAGCCTGTGGTTTCACCCCTGCCAGCCACTCCCTGCCCCTGCCTCCCACTGCCCACCTTGCCTGCCACCTCACTGCCCACCACTGCCAGGTACTGCTGGACACAGCTGCACATTAAACTGCCAAACTTCTTTTTACCAAGAAATTGTTCATTTTCCTACCACTTCTGCCCCTTCAAGGCCCTGCTGCCCGTCAGAGCCTGTCCTCTGCATGAGGGGGCCAGTGGACCCCGTGGAGTGGCCTCCACACAGCTGGCAGACGCAGAGCCAGGTCGCATGCTGTCCTGCAGCTGGGCTTCCCGTGGGGAGGTGCAGCCCCATGGCCAGCAGGTCCCCTCTACCTTTGTGACCTGGCACTGGGAGTCCAGGGACCCCAGTGTGGGTCAGGCGTTCCTCGGCCGTGCCGAGCCCTATGATTCCACACCCCCCAAGCTGAGCCACTGCACCCTCCTCTTGCAGTGGGACCTGGTGTGCAGCTCCCAGGGCTTGAAGCCCCTGAGCCAGTCCATCTTCATGTCCGGGATCCTGGTGGGCTCCTTTATCTGGGGTCTCCTCTCCTACCGGTGAGTGCCTCCACTCCTTCCAGCCCCCAGCTCCCTCAAAACATTGTTGAAGACTATGGGGCAGAAGGTTCAGAAATGTCAGGCGAACACCCCATCCCTGCTTCAATTTCCCTCCTGCCTCCTCTGTTTCTTCCCTCCCCTGGCCATCCCCACCAACCCACAGGCTGTTCTGGGTCCCCACCTCAGCAAGGCCCCCCAGACCCTGGCCGGGTTCCCCTCACAGGGAGGCCACCCCAGGCCATCCCCCACCGCCCCCATTCCCTCTTCCATACTCCGGCCAGATGGTCACAGGCCTCCTCCATGTGGTCGTGCTTGGACCCTGTGCCTCAAAGCTGTCCTGGCTCCCCATCCTCCTCTCCTCTGTCCTTTGTCCCCCAGTCTCAAGGCCTTTCCAGAAGCCTCACGTGGGCCAAACACTGGCCAGGTGCAAGGGACGCCCCTAGTAGAAATGGGGGAAGGGGCGGTGGGGAGGGTGGGAGGCAAGTGTCTGCCCTTCCCCAGCATGGAGCCAAGCAGGGCTCAGGACACAGGTTAGTAAGTCAGGCCACCTTGGAACGTGAGGCCGGCTAGGGGAACAGGGCACGGGTGATGGGCATGCCAGGGCCAGCCGGCAGGACTGGAAACGTCTCGTACCAGGTGACACTGAAGCCTAGGCCTGCTGGTGGGAAGAAGCGTTCTCTGTGACACGCTTTCTTCTCTTGGCTTCCAGAACATCCTCACTCCTGGTTTTCCTTCCACCTCCCAGGAAGCTGTTCTCGCTCCCCCTCCTCCTGCTCCCCCTCCTCCCTCTCTTCCTGTTCTGGGAGCTGAGCTGCTGATTCCTCGCCACGCCCCCTCACTCCCCCAGCAGCCTTCATCGGAGGACACAGACCCCCAACCTGTGGGACTCTTGTGCGCCTGCGCTGTCCTCTGGCCTCCCTTCCTCACCTCCACACTCACCTGGCCCTTCCTCCAGGACACACTCAGCCCAAGCCCCTCTCTGCCACAGCATCCCCTTGCCCGAGCCCCCATATCCTCTCACCAGGCAGGCTGCAACCCCTCGCAGGTGTCCTCTGCAGTGGCCGTCCACGCTGCCACAACACTGAGTGACTTTGCAAAATCTTGGAGGTTGATCTGGTCAATAAAAGCTGGCCGGAAGTCCTCCAAGGGTCCCGCTGCACTGAGGACAGTCCCTTCCTGCCTACCCCCTGCCCTGCGCTGGGCTTCCATCCACCCCCAGCTCCACCAGCCTCCTCCTGGAGCCCCCTGCACCGCTGCAGAGCGCCTCGGTGACTGTGCTTCACCCAGAAGCTCCTGCCCATGCTGCTTGGTGCCCACATGCAGGCCGCAGCTCAATGCTCTTCCCTGGGGAGGCCCTCCCAGGCCATGGAGTCAGAGACTCCTGCCCAGCCCCAGGCATGACTGTCCCAGCCCCTCTTTGCTTCCCTCATCACAGTGCCTGGCTCTGATGATGCCTGGCTGGCTCAAGGCTTGTTTATTGTCCACGTCCCCACAAGCACACAGGGACCCAGGGACTGTGCTCCAGAGCCCAGCTCAGCACCATGGCAGACACGCAGTCATTATTTCACGAATGGAGGACTGCCTTCCTGCTCCCTCCTGCCACCACCCTACCGGCTCTGGGGTCTGACTACCTGGGTCTGAATCCCAGCCTTACCACGCCCAGCCTTGTCCTACAAGGTAGATCTCTTCCCTTCTCTGGAGATCTCTCCCCTTCTCTGGGCCTCAGTTTCCCCCCAGCAGTGGGGCCTCGTACCTGCCCACGCAGTTGTCGTGAGGATGAAGCGAGTGTCCTTGCTCCTGGGTGCTGCTCAGACAGGCACGGCCAAGGTCCGCCTTGCTTCTCCGTTCTGAGCAGCACGGGCTTGAGTGGCACTAAATGCAGTCTCCGGTTCAGGCTCAGCCGTCCTGGAGGCCACCGCAGCCCAGGGCACTTGGGCAGGGGCCAAGGGCTCTGCATCCGCCCCATGAGCACCCCCTTCACAGCACACAGGTGAGAGCAGCGGCTTGCAAAGTCTTGGCCTCCTCACTCCCCAGCCCCTTGCCCAGTGTCTTGATTCTCATAGCAGCCCTGTGAGGCATGTCCTTATGGATGCCCTTATGTTACAGATGGGGAAACTGAGGCTCAGAGATGTCGAGTCACATGCCCAGGGTCACCCAGGAAGGACAGAGCTGGGGCTCAAACCCAGGCATCTGATGCCCAAACCTGTGTTCTTTTTTATTTATTAGAGACAGAGGCTCACTCTGTTGAACAGCCTGCAGTGCAGCGGCGTGATCATACCTCACTGCAGCCTTGAATTCCTGGGCTCAAGCCATCCTCCCACCTCAGCCTCCCAAGTAGCTGGGACCACAGACACCTGGCTAACTTTTTAATTTATTTATTTAGTAGAGACTGAGGTCTCACTATGTTGCCCAGGCTGGTCTTGAACTCCTGGCCTAAAGTGATCCTCCAGCCTCAGTCTCCCAAAGTGCTGGGATTACAGGCATGAACCACTGTGCCTGGCCCCAAATCCCATGTTCTTAAACACTGAAACTGAACTGCACCTTCTCGTGGCAAGGTACCTGCCACTTTTATAACAAAAGCACTCTGAGTGTACCCCTAAAAGTTCCAAGAAGGAGGAGTTGGCGTTGTTGAACTCCCAGAAGGCAAGTACCTGCCCACAAATCCACGTCCTCAGGGGTCCCTCTCCAGGCCCCGTGTGCTTCTCTCCTGTGACAGGTTTGGGCGGAAGCCGATGCTGCGCTGGTGCTGCCTGCAGTTGGCCGTGGCGGGCACCAGCACCATCTTCGCCCCAACATTCGTCATCTACTGTGGCCTGCGGTTCGTGGCCGCTTTTGGGATGGCCGGCATCTTTCTGAGTTCACTAACACTGAGTGAGTCCCTGGTTCAGCGAGCTCCTGCCATGGGGGCGGGGGTGGCAGGAGAGAATGGGGCTCAGGCTGCCGCATGAGGCCTCACCTGCACATGTCTGCATCCTTCAGTGGTGGAGTGGACCACGACCAGCAGGAGGGCGGTCACCATGACGGTGGTGGGATGCGCCTTCAGTGCAGGCCAGGCAGCGCTGGGCGGCCTGGCCTTTGCCCTGCGGGACTGGAGGACCCTCCAGCTGGCAGCGTCAGTGCCCTTCTTTGCCATCTCCCTGATATCCTGGTCAGTATGATGTGGGACCTTTTCCTTAGTAGACCCAGGGTGGGAGGAGGACTCTTCACTTTCACCTCTCTGGCTGGCCGTAGGTCCAGAGCCCTGGAGTGCCACAGAAGGGCCGTGGCGTGAGCGGCGCCCTTGCTGGGGAGGGACATTGGAGATTGGCAGTCCTAGGCTGAGTGTTGCAGCCTGAGGTCCGTGGCTCCCATCCAGCCCAGACAGGCCAAGATGGGCCGGCACAGCATTGGCTCAAATGGTGATTTAAAAAATACATTTGTAACTAGTTGCTAACATTTAAAAGTCAGAAGATTTTCAAAAACACACAAAAACAGTATTTTTACCTTCTTTGGAAAAACTGGAAGATCCAGGGGCACTGGGCCGAACTTCAGCCACAGTGGAAGCAGCCGCTCTCCCGGTCCCCCAGGCCCCACCACCGCTGTCCCCTGGGCTGAGGCTGTGAGCATCCTCCTCCCCCAGAGCTTGCACCAGCCCCCACCCACCAGCTTCACTCCTTCACATACAGTGCGAACCAACATTGGATATGAAAATAGATTGTTGTCACTACAATTTTAGGGGCCGCAAAAATCCTTAAGGTCTGGAAATCCCTCCTTGGGTTGGCACTGAGGAAGGAGACACAGACAGGTGCAGAGGGTCTTAGGTGCTGGGGACACACAAGTGAACAAAACAGGCAAAAACCAGTGGCCCCATGGAGCTTACATTTCATACACAGATCAATAAGTGAAGAGGAAGGACATCCCATAATTACAATAATTAGGCCATCCCCGCCACACTGATCAGGTGTGTACCAGGTGCAGTTTATAACACCAGGTGCGTATTAACCATCTTCTAATAAGTAAGATGATGCGATTACCGCCAATTTCAAATGAAGGACCGAGACCTAGAAAGGGTAGGTCACTCACCCAAGGTCACACACAGCCGGTGAATGCCAGAGGCAGGATTTGAACCTAGGCAGGCTAACTCTTCACCGCTACATCAAACTGCCTCCAGAAGTCCTTCTTAGCTTCCCTGCAAACAGGGCTGGGAGCCGGTGGGCTGGGCAGATCCTGTGCCTTCCACCAGGAAAATGCTTCTCCTGGCCCATCTGCCCCTGAGGTTGGGGAGAAACAGACTGGTTTTATAAAATCACCTGGTTCTGCCTGGGGATGTTTTAAACGTGCCAAAAAAAAAAAAACGGCCGGGCGCAGTGGCTCAAGCCTGTAATCCCAGCACTTTGGAGGCTGAGGCGAGCGGATCACGAGATCAGGAGATCAAGACCATCCTGGCTAACATGGTGAAACCCCATCTCTACTAAAAATACAAAAAAATTAGCCATAGTGGTGCGCACCTGTAGTCCCTGCTACTCGGGAGGCTGAGGCAGGAGAATCACTTGAACCTGGGAGGCGGAGGTTGCAGTGAGCCAAGATCGCACCACTACACTCCAGCCTGGGTGACAGAGCGAGATTCCATCTCAAAAAAAAAAACAAACAAACAAACCCAGCACCAAGTGACCTTTCTATCCTAGAAATGGCCCCAGAATCACTGGTAAAGCGGCCACCTCTGGGGACACCCATGCCCAGGCCACCTGTGCCCTGGCTATGTGCAGGGCTCAGGTGGGCAGGGCCCAGGCAGCCAGGCGAGCCAGATGGAGGTGGCTCGCTTGGGAAGGTGGGCGGCCAGGCATTGGGACTCAGCTTTATTCTGAAACCACCGGGGACTGCCAGGCTGCTAGCTGGGCAGCAGCGGCACAGAAGCATCTGCCTCCTTGTCACTTATCTCAGCTGGAGGGTCCATGCCCACTGCCCCTTTCCACCCCGCCCCGGGGTAGAGCCCAGTGCACTCCCAGTTACACACCTGCCTTACAGGTGGCTGCCAGAATCCTCCCGGTGGCTGATTATTAAGGGCAAACCAGATCAAGCGCTTCAGGAGCTCAGAAAGGTGGCCAAGATAAATGGCCACAAGGAGGCCAAGAACCTGACCATAGAGGTGAGATGCTGCTGTCTGCGAGACTTGACCTGGGACAGGACGTGCACGCTTTCAGGAAACAGGTGCTGCCAGAAATTAGAGTGAAGATGGGGTGGGAGGATCAGGGAAGGCTTCCAGAAGGAGGCAAGCTAGAGCTGAGAGGACCAGGGCTGAGTCAAACCTGCAGAAGAGCCAGGGCCTGGAGAGAACCTTTTCTGCCCCATCCCCGCCCCTTCCCCTAGGGATCCGGCTTCCAGAAGCTGAGGCCCTGGATAGGCTCCCCGTCACTCTGGCCACTTGGACACTGTTGTCTGGCACAGGGGGTGGGGCAGGGCCATTGCCCTACCATTCACGGTGCCCCCATTCTCCCTGGAAGGTGCTGATGTCCAGCGTGAAGGAGGAGGTGGCCTCTGCAAAGGAGCCGCGGTCGGTGCTGGACCTGTTCTGCGTGCCCGTGCTCCGCTGGAGGAGCTGCGCCATGCTGGTGGTGAAGTACGCCGTCCTGGTGTCCCTCCCCAAGGCAGGGCTGGGACAGGCAGGAGGCAGAGCTGGGACAGGCAGGAGGCAGAGCTGGGACAAGCAAGAGGCAGGGTGTCCAGGGGAAACAGCACCCGCAGGCCTCAAGGGAGTGCATTTCTGTCTGGGACAGGACGCAGGCAGCCCCAGGAGGCAGGAGCCCTAGCAGGCAGCAGAGAGGGACTGTGCACAGGTGGGGTCTGGAGGCTGCCATCTGCAGGAAGCCAGAGGAAAAGGCAGCTCTAGGCTAGGGGTCCCAGGGTCCCAGGGAGGTCTCAAGACAGAGGCGGAGCCAGGGTCCCTAGAGCCAGGGGACCAGCCACAGCCGGCCCCGGCCGAGGAGTACCACTGTTTGTCAGCGTTAGAGACTTACCACTTTCCTAGAGACCATGGCCATGATCCTAGAGGGGTGAACCTGCATTCGCTGACCCCTCCATGCAACCCCACTTTACTGATGGGGAAAGAGGATCCCAGAGGGGTAAGGAACAAGCCCAAGATGATAGAGCCTGCATTGGAACCGGGCTGAGCTAGCACTTGGCTTACCGGCAATGTCACTGCCCGGGGCCTGCACAACCAGACCCTGGCCCACCCCGGGACCCAAGGTCATCTGGGCCCAGGAAAAGGCCCTTAAAACAAATTCAGTTCCGGTGACATCCAAAAGAGCATATTAAAAAGCAAGGACCAGTCAGGTGCGGTGGCTCAAGCCTGTAATCCCTCACTTTGGGAGGCTGAGGCAGGAGGATCGCTTGAGCCCAGGAGTTCAGCACCAGCCTGGGTAACATAGTAAGACCCTCTCATCTCTACTAAAAATCAAAAAAATGAGGCAGGAGGATCACTGGAGCCTAGGAGATAGAGGCTGCACTGAGCTGAGATTGTGCTGCTGCACTCCAGCCTGGGCGACAGAGCAAGATTCTGTAAAAAAAAAAAAAAAAAAAAAAAACCTAAGGACCTGGTTTGATTGGGACTTTTATCTTGAAATAAAACTGAAGCTTAGGAAAACGTTTCTTTTATGCTATATTTAACCACGTATGGGTTATGATGGCAAATACTTGCTACATCTTAGAACAAAGATCGATCAAATGCCTTTTTTTAAAAACTTCAATTTTTTTCTGATAAATCAGAAGGAGTGCTCTCGCTGCAAACACCCAGGACCAGTTCTTTTTTTAAAAAAAGAAAAACTTCCAGGATTCCTCAGTTCTCCCAGGGGCCGGCTCTGCAACCTTTGTTATTCAAATCAGAGGCTTTGAAGCGAGTGACCTTGTGGGTTTTCTTGTCTTGACTTGTTAACCCAGTTGTTATCTGTCCAAGGCTCCAGTGTCGGCCGCTTTGAGCACCAGGCCAGTGACTCTCACGTCACTCACATAAACTTCATGAAACACTGCGGCTTGTGCGATTTTACTCTGCCTTGTTGGGCTAGTGTTTTCCGATGTTTATTGGGTGATGTAATCAGGTGACGCCTAAGGGGAGGGCTGGGAGGAGCGTCTGGGTTGAGCAGGGAGAGCACAGATTTTAAATGTGGCCGAGAAGAATTTTACCTTGCAGCCACTTGTGGATCCAAATCCGATCTCCAAACCATGAGAATTTAAATACCATAAATCCAGCTACTCGTGAGCCAGTGGGGTGGGGGAGTGGGCAGAAAGCAGACCCTGAGATGGAGAAGGGAAGGGAAGGGGAGATGCAGCCACAGCCTGGGCTCAGTCCAGCCCCTGGGAGCGTGGAAGCTGGGGCCCTAATGGGTGGTCCCTCTGCCCCATGAACCAGTCACAGGCTGCTCTCCCAAGAGGAGGGGCAGCACTCCCAGGGGCTGGGGGACAGGCTCTCCTTCCTGAATGCAGTCTGGGCAGTGCAGCCCAGGGTCTCCTCAGAGGCCCCGTCCTGCCATGATTCCCATCTTCCAAGACAAAGGCACAGTGTGACTGGTTATCAGAATCAAAGCCAGAGAGGGCTAGGCCGGAAGTGAGGGGCAGCTCAGAGGCCCCCGAGGGCAGACTTGGTCCCAGCCAGAGAGGCAACGCCCCAGCCCATCACTGCCCCTGACACAAAGCCCGTGTGTGAAGGGATGGGGGAGCCACCCTGCCTGCCCTTTCCTGGAAGAGCGTGACCCTGGGGTTGTGTCCTGAGTTTGGCAGGCTTCTGGGACCGCTGGCCAAGACAAGCCCAGGATTGTCCTCCAGGGTTGGCCATGTCCTCCCAGGCAGCTCCTGGTGGGAGGTGCTGTTGCTGTTGGGGCACCCTCTCCCAGGCAGGGCAGGGACCTGACTTCCAGCCTTGCCTGCAGTTTCTCTCTATTGATCTCCTACTACGGGCTGATCTTCGACCTGCAGAGCCTGGGCCGTGACATCTTCCTCCTCCAGGCCCTCTTCGGGGCCGTGGACTTCCTGGGCCGGGCCACCACTGCCCTCTTGCTCAGTTTCCTTGGCCGCCGCACCATCCAAGCTGGTTCCCAGGCCATGGCCGGCCTCGCCATTCTGGCCAACATGCTGGTGCCGCAAGGTGAGGCGGGCAGGCTGGGCGGTGGGACCAGGCCCTGTTTCCCTGCCCACCCCACTGCTCTCAGTGTGGGGCCACATCCCCTCCCTGGCCCCAGGAGCTGCCTCCCTGTTTTCTTTCTGAATGAGGGAGGCTGTGAGGACCTGGAATCCCTCTCCGTGTCTCCTTTTATTGCTGAGGGTGGGAGACTGGGGGAAAGGGACAGGGCCGCAAGTCCTGCGGTGGCGGCAGAGCCGGGAGGAAGGCAGGAGGGTGCCTTGCAGCTGGCAGGGGAAGGCCTGAGCGAGGACGGAGGCGGCCGGGGCCCTGCAGGCTGCAGTGAGAGCCCAAGCTCTGAGCGCGAGCACCTGCGAGGAAACCGACAACGGCGAGCCCCTCCCAGCAGTTCAGGCGCCTCCTCTGAGCAACGCATTGGGGAGGCCAGGCCTGCGGCCAAAAGGAGGCCCGGACCTCCGCTCCAGGCCAGAGCTTCTGCCATCCCCACACAGGCAGGCTGGGGGGCAGCAGGAAGGCTGCTGTGGGCCGGGCCCGGCGCTCTCTCCTTCATAGCAAGAGGCATCTCTGGACCCTAGGAGCCGCGGGGTGGGGGGCAGGCTTTCAGTGCAGCCTCTACGGCCTGCCAGGCTCAGCTACCCTAGACCTGGCTGGGTTTCTGCCTGTGCCCCTCGGGCCCACCTGCCGCGATATCACATCCTATGCTCTGTCCTCCAACCCCAGCCCTGGGCAGCCCCGCAACAAGCCAGCAGGGCCAGGGACTTGTAGGGAGCCCAGGGTCCCCTCTGCTCCAGGCTGGCTGGCCGCACACTGACTAGCCCCTGGGTACCCTCCAGGGCAAACCCCACTCTCACCCCTTCCTGTACCCAGATTTGCAGACCCTGCGTGTGGTCTTTGCTGTGCTGGGAAAGGGATGTTTTGGGATAAGCCTAACCTGCTTCACCATCTACAAGGCTGAACTCTTCCCAACGCCAGTGCGGTAAGCTGGGCTGCAGGCCATGCCCCAGGGCCAGCAGGGCTGTCCTGAGAGGGCAGTGGGAAGGGTAAAGAAGGGCCTGGCAGCCAGGGAAATGCTGCCAGGGCAGCTCAGGGCCCCCCTCCCCGCCACAGGACAGCTCTTCCCCTTGAGAGTCTCGGCCCAGACAGAAGCAGTACAGTAGAGCCCTGGGGACATCTGGGCCTGTGTTTTCACACCGTTTTGAGCCACAGAGTCATCTATCCAGGTGGAATCTTGTAAGAACCCCTATTAGGAGACCAAGAGCTGCCCTGGTGGCAGTGGGGACCCTCAACTCACTTCCCACCACTCCTTCCCTGCCCCAAGAGAGCCCCAATTCACCTCCTTGGAGCCCAAGGGCATCCTAAAACACAAATGGAAAACCAGTGGTCTAGAGTCTAGGCCACACCCACATTTGACATTTGGGTAAACTGAGGCTCGGGGTGAAGGACTGGCTCAGCAGAAGGGTAGGACTAGACTCCAGCTCTCCAGACTTTTAGCCCAGTGTTCTTTCCACCACTCACTCATTTCTCCATATTTTAATTTGTTGTTTGGACAAGCATTTATTGATTTTGTTGATATCGTATGGAAAGCCTGAGTTGGGAGCTCAGTGGCCTAGCAGGAGCATGGAGAAGCCCTTAAGTTGCCCAAGAGTGGGGAAAATGAGGTGGGCCCTAGAGATTTCCCCTGAAACACTAGATGCGAAAATCTGGGTGGGCTCTGTGGAGGAGGTGGCATTAGAGGAGGCCTTGAGGAGGGCAATGCCCTCAGCCCAGCTTTCCTTCCCCTGGCATCCATGGGCCCAGCCAAGTTGTCTTCCTGCCACAGGGCCAGCTGTAACAGGGATCTGGGCCCTCCCTTTCACCCACAGGATGACAGCAGATGGCATTCTGCATACGGTGGGCCGGCTGGGGGCTATGATGGGTCCCCTGATCCTGATGAGCCGCCAAGCCCTGCCCTTGCTGCCTCCTCTCCTCTATGGCGTTATCTCCATTGCTTCCAGCCTGGTTGTGCTGTTCTTCCTCCCGGAGACCCAGGGACTTCCGCTCCCTGACACTATCCAGGACCTGGAGAGCCAGTGAGTGACATGTGATCCCTGGGCGTCGGGCTGGGCTTCCTCCTGGGCCAAGATGGAGACAGGCCTGGGCCGCCCAGGGCAAAGGCTCAAGAGTACCAAGGCCTGTGTTTCTGAAACCATTTAATCTTTCCAACAATCCTGCCAGAAACGTATTATTACTATCCCCATGCTATTACTAGGGTCAGAGAGAGAAAGTGACTTATCCAAAGTCTCATGGGTAGAAAGTGTTCATACCTCATGCAGGAAAATGTAATGGTTGAAAGCCCAGGCTTAGCAGCCAGGTTGCCTGGGACCACATTCCCCACCTGCCTGGCTTGGCAAGTGACTTAACCTCTCTCACCAAAACTGACAAAGGAAGATACAGATAGTCTCAACTGTCCTAGTGAAATTTTCCCACAAAGAATTTCCCGCCCAGACAGATCAACAGGTGAGTTCTTTCAAACCCTCAGAGAACAGATTGTGCCATCTCACATCCATTCTTTGAGAGGGAGAAATGAGGGAGCACTCCCTAGCTGCATTTTATAGCCAGAACCACTTCTGTGGGCTTTAGCCTCCTCCTTTGTAAGATGGTGTTAAAAAAAACAAACAAACAAAACCCAGCCTGGCTCACAGAGTTGTTTTCAGGTTTAAGGGAAGTATTATTTTAAAGCACCTGGGAAAATGCCAGGCCTGCAGCAAGCACTCTGGACGTGTGGTTATTGTGTCCTGGGTGAGTGTTCATGGGGCCTCCTCAATTCTGATGGTGACCGAGGTCAGAATGATACTAATAATACTGAGTTCTTTTTGTTTTATGTCACCTTATTTAATCAATACAACAACCACACGAGGTGCTATTACAGTCCAATTCCTTTGCCAAGGAAACTGAGATGCAGCAGGGTTATATAACTTGCCTAAGGACACCCGCGGAGACCCGGAGAAGCTGGGACTTCATTTTTTCTTTAATTTAATTGATTTCTGTTGTGCACCTACTATGTTTCAGGCACTGTCCCACGCTTGGGTACACAGAAAGGAGTAAAAGCCTAATGCCATACAGTTTACCCCCCAATAAGACTTGACCACCGTTCTGCCCCAAGCTCCAAGTCATACCCACTTCACCACATGGCACTGCTTTTCTTTGGATTATTCTAGGAAATCAACAGCAGCCCAGGGCAACCAGCAAGAGGCCGTCACTGTGGAAAGTACCTCTCTCTAGAAATTGTGCCTGCATGGAGCCCCTTTAGTCAAAGACTCCTGGAAAGGAGTTGCCTCTTCTCCAATCAGAGGGTGAAGGCGAGTTGGGTGACCTCAAGGGCCTGGCATGGCAGAGGCCACGCAGCTGTGGCCGAGTGGACAGCGTGACCGAGTGGACAGCTATGGCTGAAGGCAGCTTCCACAGCTCACTCCTCTTCTCCCCGCCCTGATCAGATTCCCCACCTTACCCAAGCCCTACAGGAGCCTGTGCAGATGGCCATGCCCAACCAATAACGAGACAGTTCCCCTCCCTTTCCCTGCCAGGCTCATGTCTTTACACCTTCCCTCAGCCACGCCAACCAGAGACTGGGTTCCAATCTCACTCTACCACATACAGAGCCCTCATCTGTGAAATGAGAATGATCACGTGACCCACCCCCCAGGGCAGGTATCAGGGTGAACTGATCTTAGCACCGGCCAAATAAATGGAACCTGCCGAGAGAGCTGCCAGATACAGGTGTCCAGGTTGTGCACTGGCCCGAGGCACGCAGCCAAGGAGGCATGTGGGGTCTGAAACTCAGCCCCGGCTACACTGGCCCCACCACCTACCCTAGCAAAGGCTGTGTCCACTCCAAAAAAAAGAGCTGTTTTAATCACTTTTCACTTACTCATCAGTGAGGGAGGGCTTCCAGCCCTATGGTTACGAAGATGGCCAAACACACCACCAAACACCAGACAGGGGAGGCTGGCAGCAGGTCACCACACACGTACTCAGAGCCCGCGAAGATGACACTGCACGCCATGCGGACCACATGGGGCGGGGTGCACTGAGGATCTGAGCGAGCAGCCAGGGCTGCGAGAAGGCAGCTTTGGAGCAAGAAGGGGCTGGGGCAACTCCTGGCTTCTGCGGGAGGGTGTGATTGGCTTGTTTCATCATGCTGCAGGCTGGGGAGAAACGGAACCTTACAAGCGTAGGGATAAGAGGAACCCCTCTTGGTCCCCTCGATGAGGGTTGTTGGGCCAGGGAGCCTCATCCACAGGGTGGAGTGAAAGGGGAGAAGGGGAGCTCACAGGCAGGCCTGCCGAGGCCTTCCGGCTTTGCCAGATGTCAGGGCACGTAATACTGAACCTTAACTTTCGGCTTTCAGCCAAACGGCACCCTTTTGCTGTTTGTTTTCTGGAGGGGACACCTTTTCTTGATTCATGCCCAGACCTCCCTTGTCCAGGCTGTGAAAACTCTGGGATGGTCGAGGCTGACTGCCCATCTCAGATGGGCAAGGAAGCAAAAGTGCAGAGTGGTGAAGGGGCCAGCTTGTGGAAACACGGCCGAACCCGGTCCCCGATCCTAGCCCAGGGCTCCTTCCAGCACACGAGGCTCCTAGCCCTCGTCTCCACCCCTCCATGCCCCTGATATCTGTGGCCCTGCCACAAAGTTACCCTCATGCCCTTCCCTGGAGACCCCACTCTGGGAAACCTCAATCTCAGGCCCCTCAACTCACCTCTTTCACCCCGTGTACACTGGGTCAGTCACTCCTGCTCCTCACAGCTCCCAAATCCACCTACTTCCCTTCACTCTGGCTACACCCTGGTTCACACCACGGTTGTAGCTCCAAACTGGTCCCTGATGTCTACACTGCACTCTGCACAACAGCCACAATGCTCATTAAGAAACGCAATCCAAACCAAATCCCTCCCTGCTGAAAGCCCTCCAGTGGCTCACGATAAGGATCACACTTCTCCCCCTGCCTGGTCAGGCCGCCATGGGACCCCAGCCTTTCCTCACACTTCAGTAAATTTTAAAGGATTCAGATCATACGAAGAATGTTCTTGAACCAGCATAGAATTAAATTAGAAATCAATTATGGAAAGAGATATGGAAAACCTCTTCAAACTATACAACACACTTCTAAGTAACCCAAGGGTCAAAGAGAGAATCTCAAAGGAAATGAGAAAAGATTTTGAACTGAGTGAAAATGAAAAAATGACATATCAAAATTTGTGAGATGAAGCTAAAGTAATGATTACGGAGAAATTGATATCATTAAATGCTAACATTAGAGAAGAAGAAAGTTCCACATCAAATACCTCAGCTCTCACCTGGAAAGTAGCAAAAGAAGAGTTTATTAAACTTATAGTAAGCAGAAGAAATAATACACAAGAGAAATCAGAGAATTGAAAACACAATAAAGAAAATTAGCGAAACCTAGAGGTGGTTCTTTAAGATCAATACAATTTATAAACCTCTAGACTTTCTGATGAAGAAAAAAAGAGGCCGGGTGCGGTGGCTCACGCCTGTAATCCCAGCATTTTGGGAGGCTGAGGTGGGCAGATCACTTGAGGTCAGGAGTTCAAGACCAGTCTGGCCAACGTGGTGAAGCCCCATCTCCACTAAAAATACAAAAATTAGCCCGGTGTGGTGGTGCGTGCCTGTAATTCCAACTACTCAGGAGGCTGAGGCAGGAGAATCACTTGAACCTGGGAGGCGGAGGTTGCGATAAGCCGAGATCACACCACTGCACTCTAGCCTGGGAGACAGAGCAAGACTCCGAATCAAAAAAAAAAGGAAAAAAGAAACAAAGAGAAAAGACACCCACTACAAATCTAGGGCATGAGAGACGACACATCACTAAGAATCCGGACATTAAAACGATAATAAGGGAATATTCTGAGCAATATTTTACCAAAAACTTTGAACACTTTAACAAATTTCTTGAGGGACACAAACTACCAAAGCTCACTCAAGAAGATGTAGGTAACTTTATTAGCCCTAAATCTATTTTTAAAATTGAACTTATGTTTTAAAACTTTCCCACAGGGACAATTCCAGGCCCAAATGGCTTCACTGGTGAATTCTGACAAATATTTAAGCAGGAAATAATAGCAATTCTACGCAAAACCTTCCAGAAAATTGAAAATGAGGTAACACTTCCCAATTCGTTCTGTTTCCCTGAAACCAGAAAAAGACATTACAAGAAAATAAAGCTCTAAACCAATATCCCTTATGGATATAAACATAAAAATTATTAAGGAACATTTAGCAAGTCGAATCCAACTATGCATGTATATATATTTACATATGTGTGTGTAGTTGTATATTTTTATATAGGTGTGTGTGTGTATATGTGTGTGTATATATATATATATATATAGAGAGAGAGAGAGAGAGAGAAAGAGAGAGCACAATACATCATGACCAAGTGGACTTTATCCCAGGAATGCAAAGTTAGTTTTACATTTAAAATCAAGGTTAACAAACCAAATTATGAACAAGCCAAAACAGAAAAGCCATATGTCATCCAAATAAACAAAGAAAGATCATTTGACAAAATTCAACAGCCATTCCTGATCATTAACATTCAGCAAACCAGGAAATCAAGGCACCTTTTCCAGCCCGATCAAGGCCATCCATGCCCTAGATGGGCACCCTGTTATCCCAGAGGTGCCATCATGCTTATGGTAAAAGACTGCTTTCCCCTTCCGATCAGGGATGAAGCTAGGACATCCACTCTTACAGTTTGTATTCAACATTGCTCCTAGTCAGTGAGATAAGGTGAGCAAAATAAGTAAAAGGCATACCCATTGGAAAGCAAGACACGAAGCTCTCTTTATTTGCAGATGACATAATTGTCTATGTAGAAAATCCTAAGGAATCAACAAAAATACTACTGGAACTAATAAATGAGTTTAGCAAGGTCAATATACAAACACCTATTGTATTTCTGTATACAAGTAACTACCAGAAATTGAACATTTTAACACAATACCATTTAATAACAGCATGGAAAAAATGTGACATCCAGGGAAAAATTCAATAAAAGAAAGACAAGACCCATGAACTGGAAACTACAGAACTGAGAGGAATTAAAGGGCTAAATACATAGATACATCTTGTTCATGGATTGAAAGGCTCGATATTATCAAGATGTCAGTTCTCCACAACGTAGTGTTTAGATTCAATGCAATCCCAGTCAAAATGCCAGCAGATTTGCTTCAGATAAATTGGCAAGCTCACCCTAACGTTTATATGAAAATGCAAAGGGTCTAGATTATCCCACACAATTTTGGAAAAGGACTAAGTTGGAGAACATTTTTTTAAATATAATACAATCCAAAGTTCAGAATAGAGCCATGCATTTATGGTTTAAATTTAATAGATTTTCAATCAAGGTGCCAAATCAATTAAAATGAGGAAAGGATAATCTTTTCTGCAGATGATTCTGGAACAATTGGATAGCCATATATAAACAAAGAAAGAAAGAGGGAAAAAGAGGCAAGGAGGGAGGGAAAGAAGAAAGGAAGAAAGGAAAGACGGCAGCGGGGAAGGGAGAAACTCAACCCTAACTCACACCATTTCCAAAAATTAACTTTAACTGTATCATAGACCTAAATATAAGAGCTAAAATTATAAAATTTTTTGAAGAAAACAGGAGAAAATCTTGGCAACTTTGGGTTTGGCAAAGATTTCTTAACTAGTACTCAAAAATATGAACTATAAAAAAACATATTGGACTTCATAAACACTAAAAACTTTTGCTTTCCAAAAGACACTGTTACAAAATGAAAAGGCAAGCCACGAACTTGGACAAAATATTGGAAAAATCTGTATCTAACAAAGGACTTCTACCTAGAAAATGTAAAGAACACTTACAACGCACAAATCAAATGACAGTCTAATTGTAAAAGGCAAAAGGTTTGAACAGATGCATCGCCAAAGAGGATATATAGGTAGCCAATAAGCCCAAGAAAAGATGATCGACATCACTAGGAAAATGCAAATTAAAACCACAACAAGGCCAGGCGCGCTGGCTTATGCCTATAAGTAATCCCAGCACTTTGGGAGGCCCAGGCTGGTGGATCACCTGAGGTCAGGAGTCCGAGACCAGCCTGGCCAACATGGTGAAACCCTGTCTCTACTAAAACTACAAAAAATGAGCTCGGCGTGGTGGTGGATGCCTGTAATCCCAACCACTCCAAGTTGGGAGGCCAAGGCAGGAGAATTGCTTGAACGTGGGAGAAGGAGATTGCGGTGAGCTGAGATCATGCCAAGCACTCCAACCTGGGTGACAGAGCGAGACTCCGCCTAAAAAAAAAAAACTTATAAATTCAAATGTATAATCAAACTTACAAATTCTCATCAAACAAATCTCATGTTCCCATGACCTAGCTGGAGAAGCAGCGCCTCATGGGTGCTTGATGGCCCCTGCGTGAGGAGGCCCTCCCCAGTCAAATCCTCCCACCCGAGGTAACTGCTATCCCGAATTATCTTGTTTTCCTCATAAACGTGCCACCTACTTATATGTCCTCCAGCAACATTCTGTTTGGTGACACCAGCGTGGGATTCCGTGGTCTTCTATGACTTGCTTCTTCCAAACCAATATTACGTGTTTGAGACACATCCCCATTAGTGGTTGGGCTGTGCAGGACATGGAACAGGCCATGCAGTGGGGCAGATGGGGAAACAGAGTCAGGCTGCCAGGCACACGGAGGGCCCACCCAAGTCTGGCCATGAACTTAGAGCGTCCTGTCAGCTGGGCTGTGTGTGTATTTTTTCCATCCACATTTGGCTGCTCAGGGGCAGGAATGGGTTGTCAGAGAACCAGAAGCCCACAATAAAAGTGATGACATTTGTGATAGTCCCCGAGAAACCTGGCAACGCCACCCTTTCCAATATCACTGGTGATACTGGTTAGATGTTCATGCATCTGCGCATGCACTCGCCAAAATGATGAGATGAGTGGGCCCTGCCATCTCACTGATCTTCTCAAAGACCTGTAACCCCAGTCTAATCATGGGTTCAAACCTCAGTCCTTCTGAGATGCCCTAGGGCCCTGTGTGACCAGGTTTATCCCACACTGGCTTGCCTCCCCCAACCCAGCCCCATCCTAATTCCCCTCATGGTTCCACAAACCTGACAGGTCCTTGCCCATCACGGGGACCTTGCACATGCTGCTCCCCAACTGTATGCACCTCCCTTCCCAGCCTCAGGTGGGAGTGACTCTTCCCTCCTGATCACTGGCTGGGTGGCCCTCCACACCCTTTCTTATTATTCTATGACCTCTTGATTTTGTTCATGACCCTTATAGAGTCTGTCTTCCCAATGGCAGTGGCCAGTCAGCCTGCCCTCCTGCCAGCACCACACGACCCAGGCAGGAAAGTTTCACCATCTTCTCCACAGTATCCCCAAAGCTCTGCTCCAGGGCCTGACTCTGGTATCTTTTTAGTAGCTGTTTACTGGATAGATGGATGGGCTGGTGGATGGCTGGCTGGATGGATGGAGGGATGGATGGGTGGATGGATGGATGGATGGATGGATAGATGGATGGATGGGTTGGTGGTTGGATGGATGAACAAATGGATGGGTGGGTAGATGGCTGGGTTGATGAATGGATGGGTAGATGGATGAATGGATGGGTGGATGGATGAATGGATGGGTGGGTGGATGAATGAATGGATGGATAGGTGGGTGGATGGATGGACAGACGGATGGACAGATGGACTAATGGATGGATGGATGGATGGGATGGATGGGTAGATGGGTGGGTTGATGAATGAATGGGTAGATGGATGAATAGGTGGGTGGGTGAATGAATAAATGGGAGAGAAGAGAGTGAAGAGGTCAAAGACAGCATTTTAAAATATTCCTACAGAGAAAATTCCAGGCCGTGATGGCTTTGCTGATGAATTCTGACAAATATTTAAGCAAGAAATAATAGAAATTTTATGCAAAATCTTCAAGAAAGTTGTAAATGAGTGTGCAACTATTCATTCAGTTATATTTTCATTGCCTTGCCTGTGTCTGCTAAAAGCTCTACCCCTTCCTCAGGGCCATGAGGGACAGGCTTGAGCCCCACTTCCCAGGTTAGAGTGTGGCTGAGAGCTTCCAGGAACCCACACTCATCCACAAATAACCCTCCCCCAGGCACAGACATCATAAGGCAGGAGATAGAAAAGGGGACCCTGGACAGGGGTCCCAGGGACCTCAGGTGACCTTCCCTGCCCAGGCCCTTCCCTTCCCATGTCGTCAAGGGTGTCGCTGTGTTCTTTGGGTCCAGGAGGCTGCATGTGCCCTCACTGGGCCACCAGAGCCCTCTCCTGGGCCACTTGTAGCCAAAACGAAGAAAGAACATCAGTCCCTCTCTCAGGGTAGGGCAGCAGAAATTGGCATTTGGGCTGTCGGCCATTCTCTCTGCTTTGTGGAGAAACAGACCTGTAGCAAAAATGAAAGCAACAGGGAGAAACAAGCAAGAGCTAGAGGAAGGACAGGGCGGAAGGGCCACAGGTCCCCAGGAGACCCCACAGACCAGAGGCCCTGAGCTTCCAGGGAGCCCCTCCCCCTAAGTTTGTATGACCTGGGGCAGTCACAACCCAAACATCCTACCACTGCAGCATGGGGGGCCTGGGCCTGGCACAGGGCAGGGGCACCCACTGAAGCCACGTATGTACGTCCTCCCAGGAGTCAGCCTGTGGCAGGCTGTGCTGCTTGGGTAGTGGTGGCCCTGGTGGGGCCTGGTGGGGCCACCTCCCCGTCTGGGTCCCCAGGAAGGTGCCTAAAGGAGAATTGCTGCTTTTCCAGTCTGTTATAGATAGTATATGTGATCTTAACAGCTAAGAACTGAATTTTCTCAGGGATAAAACTGTGTTGGCTTAGGAAAATCCCTTGCCTAGGCTACTGGAGGGAAGGCGAGACCCTAAGGACACCTTTTTTTTTTTTTTTCCAAGAGAAATAGCCCCAAGAGGGAGAACAGGATGATCCTGGGTTGGAAATAACAGACCACCAGGGTGGGGAGAAAGCAGAGAAGAGGCTGGGTGTGGTGGCTCATGCCTGTAATCCCAGCACTTTGGGAGGCCAAGGCGGGCGGATCCCAAGGTCAGGAGATCAAGACCATCCCGGCTAACATGGTGAAACCCCATCTCTACTAAAAATACAAAAAAATTAGCCGGGCATGGTGGTGGGTGCCTACAGTCCCAGCTACTCAGGAGGCTGAGGCAGGAGAATGGTGTGAACCCAGGAGGTGGAGCTTGCAGTGGGCTAAGATCGCGCCACTGCACTGCAGCCTGGGTGACAGAGCAAGACTCTGTCTCAAAAAAAAAAGAAAGCAGAGAAGAAAGGGGTAGAGAGGAGCTGCATGGTAAACAGAGGCCCAGAGCATCCATCAGGAAGGAGGGTCCAGTCCATTATCTATCTAGCCACAAGCTGTTTTCATGGCTGCAAGGCGAGCTCGCCCTCCATCTCCTCAAACCCCGAGAACTCAGGTGGACGGTGCATGCGTGTGTGTGCTCATGTGTGTGCCTGCCTGCTGTGTGTGTGCATGAGCCCACACGTGTGCCCACCTGCTTGTGTGTCTCCATGTGTACGTGTGTGTGTCTGTGTATAAAAGCTGGGGACTGCCATTCATGTTTCAAGGATACGAATTCCTCCAGGATAGAGACATAGGAAGGGCCACAAGCCCCCATGGCAGAGGACGACTCTAGCAGGGACACAAAGTAACCAGGAACACAGAGTTTCCTCAGCCCCAAACCCTCCTGAACTTTGCTCAAAAGCATGAATGAGGAGTGAGCCGATTGTATTTAGTTCCCGAAGGTCCAGTGCTCCTGACATCCGTGATATGGGTGTTCTTTTTAGAAAAAAATGAGACGTCTTTGTTAAAACTCCAAGCACACATTAGCCATAGGTGAAAAGATGAACATCTCACCCCAGGTTTTCAGCAGCCTCATGATACTGTGTACAGTTTTGTGCCTTGTCTTTTTTTTTTCTTTTTCTTTTTTTTTCCTTTTTTTGAGATGGAGTTTCATTCTTGTTGCCCAGGCTGGAGTGCGATGGCGCGACCTCAGCTCACCGCAACCTCTGCCTCCTGGATTCAAGCGATTCTCCTGCCTCAGCCTCTCAAGTAGCTGGGGTTACAGGCATGCGCCACCACGCCCGGCTAATTTTGTATTTTTAGTAGAGACGGGGTTTCTCCATGTTGGTCAGGCTGGTCTCAAACTCCCAACCTCAGGTGATCCACCTGTCTCGGCCTCCCTAAGTGCTGGGATTATAGGCACCTGGCCCTGGTGCCTTGTCTTTCAAATATCTCTGCCTGCCCAGTCTAACCCTGGGGTGACCTGGCTCTTCATGGGTCCTTCTCAAGTTCAGTCTCTGGGAGCTTCCACGTGTTTCCCACAGTCCTCTTTGTCAAAAATCATTCATAATAACAACAGCAATACGAATAAAACATTTACTGCACTCCAGGGACTATTCTAGGTGATTTGTAGAAACTCGTTTAGTCTTCTCAAGAGCCTGATGAAATCAGAACTATCAGCACCACCATTTTACAGAGGAGGCACAAAGGGGTTAAGAACTTTCCCAAGGCCACACAGCTTGGGTAGAGCAGAGATTCAAATCCACGCAGCCTGAGCCCAGAGTCTGTGCACGTAACCATTGGGCCACACTGCCTCTCGTTTAGGGGGAGTCTGCGGGGTCTGTTGAAGCCCTGGCCAGCACTGGCTGCTCTGAGCTCACTCTGTGTGGCTCCTGCGTTCACAGAAGCAGGAAAGAAGGCTCCTGCTAGCACAGTGTGTTTGCGCGCGGCCAGCCAAATCCCACACTGTTTTCCGATGAGATGAGAGGAATTTTGCCAAAATCCACATCATGCCTTCCCCTGCCCTCCCCACAGCTAGACTTGTCCTTGTATCCACTTAAAATCACTCCTCTGAACAATAGGCTGCAACTCACAAAGTCAAAAAGAGACAGCTCTCTGCTAGAAGACGGGCATTCTTGAGAATGCAGCTCAACCAGCATGAAACTTCTCCAATTGCTGCAATCATAAGGTAGAAGCTGAGAATCGTGGGAGCCCACAGGAAGGGGGGCCTTGGGCACAGGCTCCAGAGGAATGGCTCAGAGGGCAGCATTTGTACCCAGCCTTGTTAAAATGTGCCAGCCAGAAAATGCTGGCTATGGGCAAGACCCTCCAAAAACACAGAACAGTGCAAAGTTCAACCTGTTTGAGCAGCTCCCATTTTGACGAGCCTGGTTCCGACGTCTGGTTAACATCTCTTTGTTGAATTTTAACATAAAACATCTTTTTGACACAACAAGAAGAGCGAAGTCCCTTTGGAGCAGGAAGGCCAGGCTCACAGGTGCTGCCAGGCACATGAAAGGGCAGCGCAGCCGAGCCCTGCTGCCCTGCGCCCTCTTTGGCCTACTTAGGCAGATTTGCTCAATGGGCCAGAGGAACCCCCCAGGTGGAGGCTCCAGTAGGGGCTGGAGAGAAGGGGTCTGCGCAGTGTGGGGCCTGCAGTTAGGGCTGTGGCAGCTCGCATCAGGGGCAAATTAAAGCCACGAGTGTGCTCCCCTTGGCCCTGGCCACCTTCCCGAGCTCGTGCCGAGCCAGCAGCCCGTGGCTGCCTCCCCACAATGCAGCCTCCGTGTGGGCGGCGGGACACACAGGTGGCTGGCCATCACCTGCTCCCAGGGGTCAGCAGCCTTCAGGCCAGAGGAAAATGTATTTTTATTCAAGCGATGTCGGTGAATGCTCTAGAAGGGTGCGGGGAGGGAGGCAGGAGCTGTTGAGCAAGTGCTGTTGGGGACGGGGCAGGGGCCACACGTGTGAAGCAGAGGTGGAAATGGCTGTTCCCAGGGTGACAGCCCATGGGGAGGCTGACCTTCTGGGAAAACCTTTTGCTGGGCTTTGGGGTACACAAGCGCAAAGCTAGAACCTGGTCCAGCGAGAGAGGAGGCCAAGCTGGAGGGTGGAAAGTGTGGGAGCTCTTCCTGGGCTCTGAGGGCACTAGGACAGGATTGATTTGAGTCTCCCTCTAGGACCCCCTCACCACCACTCTCCCTTACCTCTCCGTCACCAGCAGCATCACCATCTCAATCACCACCATCATCATCTCAATCATCACCACCACCACCACCATCTCAATCACCACCATCATCATCTCAATCATCACCACCACCACCATCACCATCTCAATCACCACCACCACGATTTCAATCAGCACCATCTTAATCATCATCATCACCATCTCAATTATCATCATCTCAATCATCACCATCACCACCTCAATCACCACCACCACCACCACCTCAATCACCACCAGTACCATCATCCCAATCACCACCACCACTAATATCTCAATCACCATCACCACCATCTCAATCACCATCACCACCTCAATCACCACCACCACCACCATCTCAATCATCACCAGTACCATCATCCCAATCATCACCACCACCACCATCACCACCATCTCAGTCACCACCACCACCATCTCAGTCACCACGATCACCATCAGCAACAGCGCCACCATCATTGTCATTCCTATTATCACCATCATCATCACCATCATAAGCACTGGGGCGTTTCCCAGTTTTTCTGTGGGGAATTTCAAGTTGAGCCTGTGGCCACGTTTGGGGCACATTTGGTAGTGATGAGAAACAAAGCCACTGCCATTTTTCAGAAAGGCGGTGGCTCAGGCTATTCCAAACAGCAGTTTGGAGCAAGCAATGCCCAGGAGAGCAGACCTTCAGAGGCTTTGGAGGAGCTGGCAGTCTCAAGCCTCAAATGGGTTGGGGGCCTTCATTATCCTCACGTAGACACTCCGAGAGCTGGAGAAGGACCCTCGGAGAACCAGGACATCTTGCCCTAAAGACCACCTCATAGAGTGGAGAGCACGATGTCCTTTCCACAGATGAGGAAATCAAGGCCCAGAAGACCTGGATTTAAACTGAAACTGAAGATGGCCACGCCTCTCTGCAGCCCTGGCTGGGCCCTACTCTGTGTGCCAGTCCTGTGCTGGGCACTGTTAGGGGCACGATGACTCGGACCTGGCCCTTAGAAAACCTACAGCCCATCACCTCACGCAAAGCACCTCCAGGTGGTGGGCACCGTTCTGGAGGGCCTCAGGGATTGGGAAACGAGGAGAGAGGGATGGGCCTGGACGGGCGGAGACGGTGGCCACAGCATTCAGGTGGAAGAAACAGCAAAGGAGCAAAGACAGGAGCGCAGGACCTCTTCAGAAGAGAGTCAGTGCCTGTGTGGGCAGGGCCGAGGCCACGTGATGGAAGCAGCCGAAGGGAGAAAAGAGGGTTCCCATGGCCTCGGCCTCCTCTCCAAGGCACTAGGGAGTGATCTCAGACTCTGAGCAAGGGGTGACAAGATAGAGGCTCGCAGATCCTTCAAGGGGTCTACACAGAGCTTCTCCCAGGAGCGCACTTCTACCTCCGAGAACCCAGCCCACAGAGACAAGGGCTGGGAGGAGAGCAGAGGCTCTGATCCTGCAGTAATAGTTTCCAAGCCCCAGGCAACCTCGAGGGGCACAGAGCCCTGTCAGGCCCTGAGCAAGCCCAGCCGGCTTTGGCTGCTGCCTCCTTCAGCCGCCCACCTGGATTCAGCCAGCCCTGCTGAGTCACGGACAGTAAGCTCTCCTGCCTGCCCTTTCTCCTGCCTGGCCTGAGACCAGAGGCAGCTGCTGTCACCACAGGACATTGGGGGCTGGGAGGAATCACAAAAAACCTGCTGCACGAACCAACCAGAAAGATGCCCACCATGCAACCCCAGGTCCAAAAAAAAAAAAAAAAGAATACGTTGACAAACCACTTGCCTGTGCCATCTCGCCAGTAACAAGGCAGGCCCAGGGCAGGGTTGAGGCCTCACGGCCACGGGATCTCCCTTCATTGAATTTGCTCTCATTGCCTCAACTCTCCTTGACCCTTCCCCCTCCCAAAATCTTATCCTCCACCCGCCACTCACCCCTGTGGTCTAGTGCTCATTGCTAGACCAGCAGCTGCCCACGTCCCAGCTCTCCACCTGGGCTCCCCTCCAGACCTGGACTGTAACAGTACTTCCACCCTGCGGGCTCTAAGACTCGGCGCCCCTCCTCCTGCACTGTCCCAGTGGCCTTGCGTCCCTTTAGCCGCTAGCTCAGGACTCCTCCGGGGAACACCTTGCAGCCACTCCCTTGCACATGCGCACCATGCAGCTGCCCCATCTCTCTCCCCCTTTGCTGCCTGGCCAGGCTCCTCCATGCCCAAACCTAACTCTGTCCACACCACGCCTGCCCCCTACAGAGGAGGCAAAATCTCATCACAGACCCCCAAGGGGCACCAGCAGCAACCATCCACCCTGGTCCATCGGCTCTCCTGCCCCTCTCTCTTCAAACTTGCCACACCTCCCTAAGCTCAACTGCCTACCTTGCTTCGTATTTCACTGGCCCCTCTTGTCCTCCCAACACAGAGCTTCATTTGTGTCTGCACGATCACCCTCATCTCCTGCAGCTGGCAATGAACTCCTGGGGCCACTGTGCTCTGGGTTCCGTCCCCTCTCACAGTCTCAAGGACTCTGCTCAAATATCCCTCCTGCCAACGACATCAAGGTTTCCCTTTCTAACATGTGATCTATCAGCACACAAGCGAGTTGTAATAACCCCTCTGCTTGAAAATAAGGCTTCAATAACACAATTGTGTGAGCCCCCACAGCAGAGATGGCCAACTGCCCCCAGCACCCACGCTTCCCCATCCAGTGTTGAGATGTGGCCTGATAGCAGCAGCCTAGCCAGGAACTGGGTCCCTCCCCACCTTCTGCCTTGTCACCAGTTCTCAGCAGTGGGGTGTGAACAGAATAAATGTGGGTTACTTCTGGGCTAAGATGTTCAAAATGCAGGTGAATGCGGGCTGGGCGCAGTGGCTCACGCCTGAAATCCCAGCACTTTGGGAGGCTGAGGCGGGTGGATCACTTGAGGTCAGGAGTCTGGGATCATCCTGGCCAACATGGCAAAACCCTGTCTCTACTACAAATACAAAAATTAGCCAGGCGTGGTGGCACACACCTGTAATCCCAGCTACTCCAGAGGCTGAGGCAGGAAAATCGCTTGAACCTGGGAGGCGGAGGTTGCAGTGAGCCGAGATTGCTCACTGGTGACAGAGCGAGACTCCATCTCAAAAAAATAATAATAATAAATTTTTTAAATGCAGGTGGATGCTTCATCCTCTCTTCCCCTCTGTGGCTGGATGCACATGAGCCCAGCCAGCGTGGACGCCAAGCACAGAGCTGCGAGATGGGGAGAGCCTGCGTTCCCAGACACCTCTTGGAGGAGAGCTGCCCACAGTCAGCAACAGCCATTTGGGACTTTACACAATCAATAAATAAACTTCTATTGTGTTTGAGCTGTTATATATTTCGAGGTTGGCTTGCCACAGCAGCCCGGATTACTCTAATTAATGCGAACCACATCCCCATTTTCCTGCTTCTCCTTAGAGTGAAACTCTGTAGGTGAGCTGCCTGTCTTCACCGACTTCACTTCCCTGCCTCCAGCACTCTCACAGTCCCACGCCTCTGTGCACTTCACCTCACCCCTCCACGGTAAACCCTCAAGCCAGGGCCCTCAGAGAAGTCCATGCTGCCAAATCCAGGGGCTAATTCTAGACCTTATCCCACTCCACCTCTCAGCAGGATGAGACTTTTTTGTTTGTTTGTTTTTGAGATGGAGTTTCACTCTTGTTGCCCAGGCTGGAGTGCAATGACGTGATCTCAGCTTACCACAACCTCTGCCTCCCAGGTCCAAGAAATTCTCCTGCCTCAGCCTCCCGAGTAGCTGGGATTACAGGCATGTGCCACCATGCCTGGCTAATTTTTTGTATTTTTAGTAGAGACAGGGTTTCACCATGTTGGCCAGACTGGTCTTGAACTCCTGACCTCAGGCGATTCACCTGCCTCAGCCTCCCAAAGTGCTGGGATTACAGGCGTGAGCCACAACGCCCAGCCAAGGATGTGAAATTGCTGATTGACTCTGTCAGATACTTTTCACTCTGGCTTCCAGGGCATCCTGCTGTCCTGGTTTCCAGGCCTCACTGGTTTTGCCTTCACAGCTCTTTTGCTGGGTCATCCTCTTCCTCACCTCTCAAAATCAGAGACCAAAGGCTCCATCACAAACGTCATCTCTTTGCTATGAAAGGTTGCACCCTGCGGGAGCTTATCCAGTCCTGACTTAAAATGCCTTTTATCCCCAATTATTCCCAAGTCGCTCCATGATGCCACCACCTGGATGGCTAATTGACATGTCAGTCTCATCACACAAAAAAACATTTATTTTCCCATCAAACTTGCTTCTCCCCGAGTGTTCTGCCTCTCTGTAAATGGCCCACCATCCATCCACCACCCACCTGATCATCAGTTTATCCTTTTTCTTCACCCTCAGCCCTGTATTTAATCAAAGAAAAGCAATATGCCCCAAACCCAAGCATTTCTCTCCACCTGCCCTAATCCCCTAGTCCTGACCCTCATTGCTCACATGATCCACCCAAACAGCCTCCTGGGGGAATCGCTTCTTCTATATTTGTCCCATTTTCAGTCTGTTTTCCACACAGCAGCCAGGGGGATTTGTAAAAACATTCGTCAGATCATGCCACTCCTCTCCTCAAAACCCTGTAATGATCTGTATGTTTTGACCCCATAACTGCTCTACTTTTCCCACTCACTTCTCCCCAACCATACTGGCCTCCTTCCTACTTCTTGAGCATAAAATCACATGCCCACCCCAGGGTCTTTGCATATACTCTTCCCTCTGCCTGCAATATTCTTTCCCCAGTCAACTGTGTGTCTCTTGTCCCCTCATCTACTTGGGTCTCTTTCAATGCCACCTCCACAGAGAAGTCTTCCCTGACTGCCCCACCCAAAGTGGCAATATGATCCTTGCTCTCTGTGTCTTATGCTGTCTTTTTCTCTCCACAACATGATTACTACTTGTCACTATATTATATTCATTTATTTCTTGATGTGTTTCCCCTCTCACTGGCATGTCTTTCTACATATCAATGAGAACAGGGAATTATCTTGTTTGTTCACCTCTGCATCCCTGTGCCTAGAGCAGTGGCTGGTGCATTATCAACACTCAGCTCAACAAATGAATATTGATATTAAGAAGAAAGACACTCTACTTTTTTTTTTTTTTTTTTTTTGAGACAGAGTCTTGTTCTGTCGCCCAGGCTGGAGTGCGGTGGCATGATCTTGGCTCCACTGCAACCACCGCCTTTTGGATTTAAGCAGTTCTCCTGCCTCAGCAACCCTGGTAGCTGGGATTACAGGTGTGTGCCACCACACCTGGCTAATTTTTGTATTTTTACTAGAGGCAGGGTTTACCCATGTTGGCCAGGCTGGTCTCAAACTCCTGACCTCAAGTGATCCACCCGCCTCGGCCTCCCAAAGTGCTGGGATTACAGGCGTGAGCCAGCACGCCTGGCCCAAGAGAAACATTCTTAATATCCACTAAGAGATCAAGGAAATTATTCCACCCATGAAACAAGAAGTAGAAACTAGGAAACAAGAAGAGGCAGTTATAGGAAGAACCAAACAGGGATTCTGAAATGGAAATTACACATTCTGAAATTAAAATGCTGGTGATTTGGGGCTGAGTGCAGTGGCTCATGCCTATAATCCCAGAACTTTGGGAGGCCGAGGTGGGCAGATCACTTGAGGCCAGGAGTTCGAGACCAGCCTGGCCAACATGGTGAAACCCCATTGATATTAAAAATACAAAAATTAGCCGGGCATGGTGGTGCATGCCTATAGACCCAGCTACTTAGGAGGCCAAAGCATGAGAATTGCTTGAACCTGGGCAGTGGAGATTGCAGTGGGCCAAGATGGCGCCACTGCACTCCAGACTAGGCAACAGAGCAAGACTCTGACTCAACTTAAAAAAAAAAAAAAAAAGTGGAGAAAGCTGCATGAGAAGTATTTTTTGGGGAGAGCTCAGCTTTGGCCACACTAAGTATGAGATGTTCATTAAGCACCTAAGATTAGGCAGTTGGATCAAAATCTAGCATTCCAAGAAGATGTACAGGCTAAAGATGTGAATGGACCAGATGATAGAGAAGATAGAGAAGACCAAGGAGTGAGCTCAGTGGCCTCCAACGTTAACAGTGTGTGGAGAAGAGGAAAACCCAACCAAGAAGACTGAGAACTAGTGAGTCCTGGAGGCCCAGGGAAGAAAGTATTCTCAGGTGGAGATCAGAGACAGATGGCTTAAGTAAGATGAGGACTGAAAATGTCATTGAATCTAGCAGCATGGAGGTCATTGGTGACAGCAGAGTGATGGGGGCAAAACCTTGATGGAAATGAATCCAAAAAAACAAAAAAATGAGAAGACAGAAACTGGAAATGAGTGTCAATAATACTTTCATAGAATTTTGTTGTAAATAGAAGCAAAGGTGGGGCAGTAGCTTAAGAAGAAAGAGGGGCTCAAATGGAGGGGGACTTTTTGGAAGACTACAGAAAAAATATGGCATATTTGTACATTGGTGGAAATTATCCAGCAGCGAGGGAAAGACAAATGCCAACGAGAGATGTGAGCAGGCAAAGGGGGGTGGGCTCTAGGCACACAGTGAGGGGTTGGCATGGATGAGAGAGAGACCAAACTGAGTGGAAGGAAGGCAGAATGTGGGGGCACCAAGGCAGGTGAGCTGGTGAGAGAATTAGATTGTTGGCTTCTGATGGCTTCTATTGTTTTAGTGAAATAAGAAAAAAGGTCATCTACTGAGAGAGAGGATAGAAGAGAAGGTGGTAGGTTTGAAGAGAGAAGATGGTATCAAATAACCCCTGGTTTGTGCGTTCAAATATAAGGATAACAGAAATAAAACATACAACTGACAGACCAAGACAGAAGAAGAATATAACAAGAAAACTTAATGGATTCAGTAGAAATTAGGAACAAAGAAAGCAAGATTTAAAGGGAAAATGTGGTGAACAAGAAAACATACAGTGAGTCCAAACATGTCAATAATTACAATAAATGTGAACAGGTTAAAATCGCTAATTAAAAGGCAGAGGTATTTCTTTTGAATTTTACAAAAGGAAATGTAAAGCTTATTTGGCAGCTCAAGCTGATGAAGCTAAACATATCAGTTACTAAAACAAAGTCTGGACATATTTACACCAAACTGTAAACCATAGTGTAACTCACTGGTTGATGAGTGTATGAGTGATCTTTATTTTCATTTCAATATGTTCTGAATTTTTGAGGAAGTGTGTAAATTATTTCATAATTAGAAAATAAAGGAAATTTTTAAAAAAATCATCCATGCACTTCAGCAAGTCTTCATGGAGCCTTTATTTGTTGTCCAAATCAGTTCCAAAGAGGCTCTAAAGAAGGGTTCCAGACTACCAGGAGCTCACTGGAAATAAGACCAACTGGACCATAATAGAAGAATGCAGGACATGGCTGGGTGCCGCTGCTCACATCACTTTGGGAGGCCAAGGCAGGCGGATCACCTGAGGTCAGGAGTTTGAGAAGAATGCAGGACAGTGTAAAGATGAGATTCCACTGACAACTCTGAGCCCTGGGTGCAGGCAGGAATAAGCAAAGAGAGTCCGCTGGGGGAGGAGTATTTGGACTGTGCCCATTCCACACAGTATGTGGCCTAAGGGTGAGCCTGGAGACAGCATTCCAGGCTGGAGGTCCAACATAAGCAAGGGTGGGAACTGAGAAAGCATGTACAGGGCACGTGGTGGAAGAAGTGGATGAGTCAAGGTGCAGAGTCCAGGGAGGCAAAGAAGTTGGCTTGGTAAGCCATGTGGAGGGGCAGCGGGAGGAGTGGGTGAAGCAAAAAGAAGCAGATGGGAGGGGCATTTATGCCTCAGATGGAGAGTTTTATGCCCAAAGCACATAAGAGCAAACACCTGGGTTGCCATCACTGCTGCACTGCACATATACGCATGTACACATGTACACACATGCACTTGTGCAAACACATGTGCATACATACACAGGCATGTCACACACCCACATATACATACACTTCCTTTTTTTTTCTTTTTCTTTTCTTTTTTTTTTTTTGAGATAAGTGTCTTGCTCTGTCACCCAGGCTGGAGTGCAGTGATGCAATCTCAGCTCGCTGCAACCTCTGCCTCCTGGGTTCAAGAGATTCTCCTGCCTCAGCCTCCCAAGTAGCTGGAATTACAGCTGTGCACCACCACCATGCTCAGCTAACTTTTGTAGTTTTAGTAGAGATGGGTTTTTGCCATGTTGGCCAAGCTGGTCTTGAACTCCTGACCTCAAGTGATCTGCCCACCTCAGCCTCCCAAAGTGCTGGGATTACAGGCGTGAGCCACAGCGCCCGGCCATACACACACACTTTTTAACTGCTTTGTGTTCTCTGGCCCTTTCACCTACAGAATTAGCTATCGAGACCAAGGGGGTTCTCTTGGCCTCGGTCCAACCTTTCCTGAACCCCACACCCTGCACCAGCACACACTGCTGCCCACTGCCCTGCCCTGGTAAGGCACCACTAGCTGTTGTTGACTGGGAGCCTCTTGGCTTTTAAGCAGGATTTGACCCAAGGGTTTGCAGTGCGGGGTGGGTCCAGGGGCAGGAGTTGAGGCAGAAAGACAAGGGCAGGGACAGCTGTGGAGTGGGGGAAGTGGGAGAGAGAAATTCTTAAGAGGCAAAACTAGCCAGGCTTGGCCCCTGGTGGGTTTGGGAGGCAGGGAGCAGGAGGCATGAACCAAGACGCTGGGTTCCAGGCCAGGGACCGTGACATGAGAGGCCATAGCTGAGGTGGGGCTCTGCAGGAGGCATAGATTTAGGGAGGGGACAGATATCTCAGGGTGGCATTGGGCACACTGAACCTGGGGAGTCTGTGGGGTGTCTGTTGATGCTGGGAAGCTCCACCGAGGACTCAGGACAGGGTAACAGCAAAGGGGGCACAGGACGACAACCACAGCAGGTGAGTGGAGGCAGGAGCCACGGGTGGGGCCAGGCCACACAGCCTGGGAGGCACAGGGGCTGGGCAGCTGCCAGTGACCCAAGCCCACACAGAGACTTGCACAGCTGCCCCAGCCCCAAGTTAGGGGGATCCCCTGGCCCGCCTTCTCTTGGCTCAGCCACCCTGGGAGGTGGGCACAAGGGGGCACCGAAGGGGGCAGGCCGCCCTGGCATCCCACAGCCACCAGGAGAAGAACTTAGGCCTCCCCAAGACCTGGCACAGAGCAGACCAGCCCCGGCCCCCAAGCGGAAGAGGCTGCAGCTCCCTTGCATCTGCGCCTCCCTCAACGCGGGTTAAACTTTGACCAAGGAAATGATTGCTAAACTCGATTCCATAAGTGTCACCGGTCACACTTTAATTCCAGTCTAGAATTAAAGTCTTCAGTCTCCACATTCCCTACTTTCCAAATTCAGCTTTTCCGGGAGGTCTGGAGCAGCTGCCTCTCTGGGGAGATGCTGGAGGTCTCGGAATCACCTCACGCAGCCTCAGGGCCCGGTTGGAGCCACCTCAAGTGACACCAGCAGGCAGATGACCAGAGAGCCTGAGCCTCCGGCCCTGTCTGTGAAGCCAGCAGCCACTGACATGCTCCCAGCTGCTGGGCTGGAGAAGCCACTGTGGCCACCACCGTGGGGGAAACAGGCCCGTTGCCCTGGCCCCTTTGCCCTGCGCCAGCCCTTGTGAAGTGGGCCCCTCTTCTGGGCCCCTTGAGTAGGTTTCATGGCATTTTCTGAACTCCTGGACCTCGTGGGTGGCCTGGGCAGGTTCCAGGTTCTCCAGACGGTGGCTCTGATGGTCTCCATCATGTGGCTGTGTACCCAGAGCATGCTGGAGAACTTCTCGGCCGCTGTGCCCAGCCACCGCTGCTGGGCACCCCTCCTGGACAACAGCACGGCCCAGGCCGGTGTCCTAGAGGGCCTGAGTCCCGAGGCCCTCCTGGCTATCTCCATCCCGCCGGGCCCCAACCAGAGGCCCCACCAGTGCCGCCGCTTCCGCCAGCCGCAGTGGCAGCTCTTGGACCCCAATGCCACAGCCACCAGCTGGAGCGAGGCCGACACGGAGCCGTGTGTGGATGGCTGGGTCTATGACCGCAGCATCTTCACCTCCACAATCGTGGCCAAGGTAGGGCCTCCCCCAGGGCCACTCCAGTCCCGCCACCTTGGAGGTCAGAGTCATGGATCACGGTGGGTTGGACTCAAAGGTCCAGTCCTGGGAGTGACCTGCCTCCCCAGGCCCTGCTCACTCTCGAGCCTCTCAGCCCCTTGTCAGCCACACACAGGGAAGTGGGCAGCAGGGATCAGTCTACAGATGGGGCCAGCCCAGGCTCTTGGAGGTGCGGGGGGCACCTGGGCGGGCACCTCTAAATGCTGGCACCTGGACACTCACTGGCCTCGCCCTGTCCCGGCCCTGCTGACCCGTCAGTCATGACTCCAGGCAACTCAGCCACAGGGGGACTCAGTGACAATTCACTGGATTCCCCGAGACCAAAGCACACAGGGTAAGGGATTACCCCAGGTTGCCTCCCAGATGGGGCGCCAGGCAAAGCCAGGCAAGCAGAGAGGGACGGCTCGTCCCAACAAGCGGGAAGAACCTCTTTATAAAGAACAGGAGGGAAGCAACCTCTGGGAGAGGGGCCAGGGTGTCAGCTTGGGTGGCTGCTTCCAAGTGGAGAGACAGGAGAGAGGGGCAGATGTGGCTAGAGACCCAGTGAGCAGTAGGGAGCCATGGAGGAGTTTAGGCAGAGGGTGGCAGGATATACTCCTCAAAAGGCCAAACTATGCTTGTGGGTGCCCTCACTGTTCCACAGAGTCTTGCTTTAAAACCCTAGAGGTCACCAGACCACCCACCCCACCCAGCTCCCTGGGGGCCCTCCCATACGGTTCCTCTGCCCCTCTGCTAGGGCTCTCCCAACCTCCTAAGCTCAGCCCCCTCCTCTCCCATCAGTGGAACCTGGTGTGTGACTCTCATGCCCTGAAGCCCATGGCCCAGTCCATCTACCTGGCTGGGATTCTGGTGGGAGCTGCTGCGTGCGGCCCTGCCTCAGACAGGTGAGTACCCCCAGTCCAGGCAGGTCTCAGTTCCCCTCACGAACCCTGCTGTCCTAGGCCCCTGGCCCCAGACCAGCCTCACAAAACGAAGTCTAAAAAGCGCCCTACTTGTTGGGTGTGGGTCTCGGACCAGCCACCCTGCAGCTGTGCCATGTAGGGAGGTCTGGAACCTTCTCTGAGCCTCGAGTTCATCGACTTTGCTCGGGGTTGTAGAGGATTGCTGTTCCCCAGCAAACATTCACTGCTAAAACTAGCTTGGCCATGCATCTGCCTTCAGCAGCAACCTGAGTGCTCCCGGTGACCGGAGCGCATTCCCTTTGGCTCCGGCCTCGGGACTCTCCTTGTGTTCTGGAGTCTTCCGTGGGTGGAGAATGCAGGTTTCACCCAGGTGCCACTTCAGTGTCCACTTCAGCTCATCGGGCAAGCACAGGGTGGGCTCTCGGTGGTCCAGAGCCCCGTGGCCTGTGCTGTGGCAAGCCACAGACCCTGCCTCTTCTTGGTTTGTGCCGCAGGTTTGGGCGCAGGCGGGTGCTAACCTGGAGCTACCTTCAGATGGCTGTGATGGGTACAGCAGCTGCCTTCGCCCCTGCCTTCCCCGTGTACTGCCTGTTCCGCTTCCTGTTGGCCTTTGCCGTGGCGGGCGTCATGATGAACACAGGCACTCTCCGTAGGTCTCTGACCTGGCGCCATGCAGGGGGGCTCCATGCAGGCTCCAGGGCTGAACCACTCGGTCTCCTTGCAGTGATGGAGTGGACGGCGGCGCGGGCCCGACCCTTGGTGATGACCTTGAACTCTCTGGGCTTCAGCTTCGGCCATGGCCTGACGGCCGCAGTGGCCTACGGTGTGCGGGACTGGACACTACTGCAGCTGGTGGTCTCAGTCCCCTTCTTCCTCTGCTTTTTGTACTCCTGGTGGGTGCTGTGCCCCACTTCCCTCCTCAGAGGAGATCCTGCCCACTCTCCACCCAGGGGAATGGGAGACTCTCCTTTCACTGGGGGCTGGGGAGTGCTAGAGGCCAGGGGTGCATGGGCTGGAGGAAAGCCCCTTTTCCTACTTATTCTTCTCCTTTCCTCCCTCCTTCTCCTCATCTCTTGGCCTGTTCCCCCCTCCTGTCCCTGCCTGACTTGACATCTATGCTGCCAGGCCCATCTTCTGAGCCCCTCCTCTGTGCCAGGCATGGCAGCACTGAGCTAGGCTAGGGGAGCGAGTAAAAGATACAACACATGCCCGCACACACAGCGCACAGCCGCAGTCTGCCTCATGGGCTGACAGAATCAATGCATGTGTCTGTCTGCTAGAAGACAGGGACCAGGACCCACTCATCAGAGGGGAATCCACAGTCCCCACAGAGGGCCGGCATGTGTGGGAGGTTAGGAAATGTCAGCATTGCCCTGAAACAAATCAGGCTTGGCCCTTGCGAAGCACCTGGCACATACTACGTGCTAAATAAATATTTGTTGAATGGATGAATTGTTAGGTAAGTAGAAATAGGTAGGTAGGTAGGTAGGTAGGTAGGTAGGTAGGTAGAGACAGATAAATAAATGGGTTGACAGATGTGTGGATTGGATGAGTGGATGGGTGAGTCGGTGGGTAGATGGATTGGATCATACGGATGAATTGAATGGATGGTTGAATGGACGGACAGAAGGATGGATGGATGGTTGGAATGGATGGATGGATGGATGGATGGATGGGATGGATGGATGGATGGTTGAATGGGTGGATGGATGGAATGGATGGATGGATGGATGAATGGCATTGATGGATGGATGGGATGGATGGATGGATTGATGGATGGTTGGAATAGATGGAATGGATGGATGGTTGAATGGATGGATGCATAGATGGATAGATGAATTGGATGGATGGATGGATGGATGGATGGATGGATGGCTGAATGGATGGTTGAATGGATGTTTGAATGGATGGATGGATGGGTGGATGGATGGATGGTTGAATGGATGGATGGATGGATGGATGGATGGATGGATGGAATGGATGGATGGTTGGATGGATGGTCAGAATAGATGGATGGATGGATGGATGGATGGATGGATGGTCAGAATAGATGGATGGATGGGATGGATGGATGGATGGATGTGGATGGATGGATGAATGGAATGGATAGATGGTTGGATGGATGGTCAGAATAGATGGATGGATGGTTGGAATAGATGGATGGATGGATGGATGGATGGATGGATGGATGGATGGATGGAATGGATGGTTGGAATAGATGGATAGATGGATGGATGGATGGATGGATGGATGGATGGATGGGATGGATGGATGGATGGAATGGATGGATGGTTGGATGGATGGTCAGAATAGATGGATGGATGGATGGATGGTTGGAATAGATGGATAGATGGATGGATGGATGGTCAGAATAGATGGATGGATGGTTGGAATAGATGGATGGATGGATGGATGGATGGATGGATGGATGGATGGATGGAATGGATGGTTGGAATAGATGGATGGATGGATAGATGGAATGGATGGATGGATGGATGGATGGATGGATGGATGGATGGATGGTTGGATGGATGGAATGGATGGATGGATGGTTGGATGGATGGTTGAATGGATGTATAGGTGGATGAATTGGATGAACTGGATGGATGAATGGATAGATGGATGGACGAAGGCCATTTGACGGCAGGGCTGAGCCTGGATCATTCATACACAGGCCCTGCACTTAATAGTTGTTTGGCTATTGGGACCACTGTAGAAAGGAGCACAGCAGAGGCCCAGTGGTGAGCAGGTGCCTGCACCCACACTAAGAAGAAGGCTGACTCCACAAATCTCTCCCACCCAACAGCTTGGAGTGGAGTAACAATTTGCAGCCACTCCTCAGAGCAGGAGACAATTACATCTCATACAGTGGCTCCACAAGGAAGCAATCAGGTCCGACAAGAGCCTTCTGGGATGGCAGCTTGACTCCCAACACCAAGAGGGTAGAGAGTGGAAGGTAAAGGTCAGCGATACAAATTCCAAGGCGCCCCTCCTGGTTCTCATGCTGATGCAGGGCCACAGAGCTGCACCCCCCTTTCCTTGGTAGACATGCTCCCACAGGGCTGAAGAAGTGCCCATTCATTCATTCATTCATTACTTCATTCATTCAACAAATAACTACTGAGCACCTACCATGTGCCAGGCACTGGTTGACACCAGCTATGAGTAGATATGTGGTCTCTGCCCACGTGGAGCTCATAGGGAATCCCACACATCGTGGCCTCACAAACTGTGCCTAGGGCTTGACGAACAAGCTGGGGTGTGGACATCTGAGAATGGGACCCCGCTTTCTCCCTCACAGTCGCTTCCAACACATTCCAGTCAGCTTTCTCCCTCTTCTCTGCCCAAACTGCCCTTCCCAGGGTCACCCACAATGATCCAGCTATGTGGTCCCTGCTATATGGCGGGCACGGTCCACACTCTCTCTCTCAGGCAGCCTCACCCCTGCCTACAGCCCCAGCTCCCTCCAAATACTACAGACCCCAAATCTCCACTTGGTCCTGCCTCCCCCACTGACCTCCAGCCTTGCGCCTCCAACTGCCCGCATGACGGTTCCATTATAGGTGTCTCATCCCCACACACATCTCCTTAGACCTCTCCTCCCCAAGGCTTCCCCAGCGTGGGGAGCAGCCCCAGAACTCACCAGATGCCGAGTCACAGTGGCCATGACGCCTCTCTCTCCCTCACCATCCCCCCACCAAGTCCACTGGGTCACCAGGCTTCATCAGCTCCACCTCTAACATGCAGCTGGAATCTCCACTTCTCCCCTCTGTTCTGCAAATCCCTAAGGAGCTCAGGGCCCCATTGGGTGTAAGGCAGGTGGCCCCACCCTGGCTGCTCATAGGGGACAACACATCTGGCTGAAGGACCTGTAAGAGCCAAGGCCTAGAGGCAGGTCCCGTGTAGAGTAGTGGGCATGGCAGGCGCTCAGCAGGCGGGGCGGGACGGTGTGGCATAAGCTTGGTTTGACACTGAGGGTAGTGGGAGACAGGTCAGTGTGAGGGGCTGGGTCCTGCCACAAGGAGGGGAGGTGCTAGGCTCATGAGATCAAGGTAGCAGAGACTCAGGTGTGAGGGGTGCTGGAGGTGTGGGAATCGGCTGACTGGGTGCGGCCAGAGGGCGCTGGTGCTGCTGGGGACCCTGCTCCCAGCCTGAGCCCCGGGGTGGCTGTGAAGCTGTTTGCAGGAGGAAGATGCAGCCATGGGATGGACAGGAAGGCCATGTGGTATGGGAGGTGCCAGGACAGGGGTGGACCCCAGTGGCCTTGGAGGTGGCCAAGGTCCTGGCAGCAGCCAGGACCCAGTGGTCCTGTAGCCCTAGGGGCCCTGACTGCAACCAGGCCAGGTTCCTAGTGAGGCAGGGGAAGGGCTGTGGGGTCTGGAGGGAGGCAGGAAGAGTTCCACAGAGTCATCCCTCCCTCCATCCCAGCAGCCAGCCCCAGGATGAGAACTGCATACCCCCAACCACAATCCCTAGGCTGGAGAAAGGAAGCAGAAGGGGTCTCCTGCTGGGGAAGGAGGGTGCCCAAGAGGGCTTGGCTGCCACAACGCCCTTCGGGGTCCTCAGTTGCCCTAAGTCTTGGGCCTGGAGCAGTGGGTACAGGGGAGCAGTCTGAGGCTGGCGCAGGCCAGGCACTGGGGGCCACAGGCAATGACCCCTTGCACGCCCCCTCCACTTAAGGTGGCTGGCAGAGTCAGCACGATGGCTCCTCACCATGGGCAGGCTGGACCGGGGCCTGCAGGAGCTGTGGAGGGTGGCTGCCATCAACGGAAAGGGGGCGGTGCAGGACACCCTGACCCCTGAGGTAAGGCTGGGTCCTCCTCAAACCTGGACCCTCAGACCCTCTCCCTGGCCCTGCACAGGGCACCCTGGGAGACCCATCAAGGACCTCAGCTCCCTGGGTAGAAGGTCTCAGAGAGGAGGAGGTGCCTGGTGTCTCCAGTGCCAACAGCACCCACCCCCACCTCCACAGGTCTTGCTTTCAGTCATGCGGGAGGAGCTGAGCATGGGCCAGGCTCCCACCAGCCTGGGCACCCTGCTCCGCATGCCCGGACTGCGCTTCCGGACCTGTATCTCCACGTTGTGCTGGTAGATGCCCTTCCCCCAACCCCATCTCCACAGGGGAACCTGGAATTGGGGCTCTCGCTGGCACACGGCCCCGGCCTCTGCTGGCTCCACTTGGTCCCACTGGCCTGCAACACTGACACCTTCCCCTCTGTCAGTCACTCCCGACAGGAGACAACCCAGGCCGGGTGGGCTCACTGAGAGGGCTTTAATAAGGGGCAAGGCAGATAGAAGAGATGCAGTAGGTAGGATCCCTAACAAAGCTCCTGGGAGGGCTGGGAGCCAGGCAGGATGATGGGGTGATCCAGGCAACAGCATGGGCAGCAAGCACCCCTGCCTGGTGTGGGGCCAGGGAGGGCGGAGAGGGCTTATCGGAGCCCAGGACCCATGGCCATCCAGCAAAGACCAAAACCGCCAAGGCCAAGGAAGGAAGGACTGTTCAGTGGCAGCTGAAGCTATGGAAGGGACATAGTCACTCCCAGACAAAGCCCCCAAGCAGAGAGGGAGGCAGAAATCCCCTGCTTCTCCCCTCCTCCAGCCTCTCACCAGCGCCTCCCATCAGCCAAACCCAAAGGGAAGCCATGCTGGCAAGGGGACCTGGTAAACATAGTCTAGAGACTGGCTCCGCCCCACAGAGCTGGCAGCTGAAGGGCCAGAACACTGAGTTAAGAGCAGCACGCCCCTACCCTGAGCACCCCCCCGCCCGTTGTTCCCACCCTGCCCACAGCCTCCCCCGCCCCCCACCCCCACCCTGACTCCTCTGACCCCCGCCCCAGGTTCGCCTTTGGCTTCACCTTCTTCGGCCTGGCCCTGGACCTGCAGGCCCTGGGCAGCAACATCTTCCTGCTCCAGATGTTCATTGGTGTCGTGGACATCCCGGCCAAGATGGGCGCCCTGCTGCTGCTGAGCCGCCTGGGCCGCCGCCCCACGCTGGCTGCATCCCTGTTGTTGGCGGGGCTCTGCATTCTGGCCAACACGCTGGTGCCCCACGGTGAGGGGGCAAAGCTGTACACCAGAGACTTCCCTACCCTGGGGCGTCTCGGGCTGGGAACAGAGACCTTGGCCCCTCCTTGGAGGTGCTGGACTAGAGCAGGTACCCTGTTAGGAAGGAGGCTGCCAGAGCCGTCTAGGGACAGACGGCAGTGTCTGCGCTGAGCCAGCAGGAGCAGTGAAGGAGTGGCAGGGGTGGCACCAGGGAAAAGTATGGAGTTAAAATGAGAACTGAGTGATGGATTGCAGGGGGAGGGAAACGGGGGTCAAGGGGGACTCCTCGGGGCTAGCTCTGGGTGTCTGAGTGTGGAGCAGATTGTGGGTGTGGCCATGAGGCCACTCAGGACAGGATACCCAGATGGAGATGACTCCCAAACATTTGCAAAGAGGCCTGCAAGTCAGGGACAAGCCCCCTGGGCTGAAGGGAGCCCTCATCTGATCTTGCGCCCCCCACCATGCTCACTAATCCCATCTCTACCCACAGAAATGGGGGCTCTTCGCTCAGCCCTGGCCGTGCTGGGGCTGGGCGGGGTGGGGGCTGCCTTCACCTGCATCACCATCTACAGCAGCGAGCTCTTCCCCACTGTGCTCAGGTGAGGATGGGCCTGGGCTCCAGGAGAGGGGAGCCCTGGGCTGAGCTGCGGGGCACCCCCAGGCAGGAGTGGCTTCTCCCAGACCTAGATGTTCATGTCATGCGTCTCCCTCGTGTGGTCCCGGGGCTGCTCAGGTGCGTCCCAAGCCCAGCCTGACCCGCTGGCCCTCCCTGGGCCAAGCAGGCCTGGCCCGGCATGCAGGATCAAGGCTGTGGGCAGGCAGACCAGGCGCTCATAGGTGCATCTGCATTGGCAGGATGACGGCAGTGGGCTTGGGCCAGATGGCGGCTCGTGGAGGAGCCATCCTGGGGCCTCTGGTCCGGCTGCTGGGTGTCCATGGCCCCTGGCTGCCCTTGCTGGTGTATGGGACGGTGCCAATGCTGAGTGGCCTGGCTGCACTGCTTCTGCCCGAAACCCAGAGCCTGCCGCTGCCCGACACCATCCAAGATGTGCAGAACCAGTGAGTGGACCCAGCCTCGGGACCACCCCTCCCTCCCACCAGAGAACCCTAGCACAGGGCAGCCTGCTCACCCATCCCCATCACTGGACAGAGGCGGAAGCAGAGGCCCAGACAGATAAGATTGGCCCAGAGTCACACAGTACATCTCTGGGAGAGTGGCAGCCCAGGGCTCGGTCTCCAGCTGGCAGTGCTTTGACCTAGGGCTTTGTCCTCTGCCCTTCACTCCACCATTCAAGGCACAAATGGCCAAGCTCCCCCAGGTCCACCCCAAGAGAGGCCAAAGGGAGAAGAGTGGATAGTCCTTTGTGAGAGGGAGATCTAGCCATTGTTGGGGGCCCTCACAGGCCCCAGATTCTACCTCTAAAGCCCTGATGGCTGGCAGGGCAGTCACCACACACACACCCCCTACCCATCACATGTTCAGGAGCTCAGTTCTGGGTCCCTGAGAGCAGGGTGGTGGCATTCCCTGGAGTCCTTGGGATGGGCACAGGTCAAGGGTCAGGGGCCACTCCGCACCCCAAGGAACACCCCCGTGTGCTTCCTGACCAGGGCAGTAAAGAAGGTGACACATGGCACGCTGGGGAACTCTGTCCTGAAATCCACACAGTTTTAGCCTCCTGGGGAGCCTGCGATGGGACGGTCGGAGGAAGAGCCTTCTTCTGTTCTCTGGAGAAGGCAGGAGGAAAGCAAAGACCTCCATTTCCAGAGGCCCAGAGGCCCAGAGGCTGCCCTCTGAGGTCCCCACTCTCCCCCAGGGCTGCCCCTCCAGCTGAGCCCTGCCCCTCTCACAGTCCAAGAGGCCCCCTTCAACATTGAAGGGGAAAAGGACAGTTTGATTGGCAGGAGGAGGCCCAGTGCTCCACCACCCTGCCCTGCCCTCGTGGCTTCGGAGAGCAGAGGGGTCAGGCCCAGGGGAACGAGCTGGCCTTGCCAACCCTCTGCTTGCGTCTGTACTGCCACTTGTCCCCCCACACCTGTCCACCTGCCCAGAGCTCAGAGCTAACCACTATCCATGGTCAAGGCCTCTCCTAGCTCCGCACAAGCAGTAGAGTCTCAGCTCCACAGCTTTACCCAGAAGCCCTTGTGAGCGTAGCCCCTGGCACCTCCCCATGAACCTCCAGACCTCAGCCACCTGCCCGCCACATCCTCTGCCTGCTGTCCCCTTCCCATCCTCATCCCTGACAGACTCCACTTAACCCCCAAACCCAGCCCCCCTTCCAGGGGTCCAGGGCCAGCCTGAGCTGCCCGTGAAACTCCTACCCACAGTTACAGCCACAAGCCTACCTCCTCCCACCCTGCTAGCCTATGAGTTTCCAGAGGGTTGCGGCGGTCCCATGACCCCACGTCCCAGCTCCCCACACAGCGCTGGGCCAGAGGGGCATTGGTGTGAGGGATTGAATAAAGGAACAGATGAATGGCTGCCCTTCACTGACTCAAGTGATGAGCCCCCAGGGTCCTCCCGGGTCGGGGGAAGGAGGAAAGTGCTGGGGGCTCCTTGCTGGGGTGGGCCTTTCCCAGGCCAGCTTTCCTGCCCCAGGTGCCAGGCCAGAGTGGCTGCTGTTTCCAGCCCCTGTTGTGGGCCTGGTGCTGTGCTGGACACCTCAAAGCATCATCTCACTTCACTTTTTCCTGAACCCTGTAGGGCAATTTTACATTGAAATTTTACAGATGAAAAAACTGAGGCTTGAAGAACCTGATTGCCCATGACACTCAGCTAGGTGGAGGCAATATCAGGATTCAAACCCATCAGTAGGCCTCCAGAGCCCCACTCTGGCCACAACACCCCCAGCCTCTCCCAACCCAGCCTCACCATCTGGGTGTCCAGTAATTTTCCTGGCAGTGGCAAGGCCAGGGGCCCACAGTGTCCACGGGTATGGCTCGCGGGGAAACGCAGTGCAGCACACACAGAGGTCTGGGTGCAGGCAGAAGCCATTTGCTGCCCAGCCAGGTCCCGGCCAGCCCACCCGGTCACCTGAGCCACCCTGGGGCCATGCTCAGATGGTCTCTGGGTCCACCTGTGCCTGCCTTGCTGCTTCCAGGCACCTTGGCCGAGGGCTGTGTGCCACCCCCCCACACACACACACATTAGCCATGTGTGCACACGTGTGCCCATGTGCACATGCACACATATGGGATGGGAAAACAGAAAGCAACTCTTTGCCCCCACAGGAAGGGGGTCACTGCTTGGCCCAGTCTTGTCAGCAGCAGCCCCTGGGCCTCTGGGGACCCGTGTCCTCCGGCCATCTACCTAGGGCCACCCCACAGTAAAGAACCCCGGGCAGGGATCCTGTTTGTGAAAATGCCCGAATACAAGGTCATCTCAGCCTGCCCTGGACTTTTTGTCTTTTGCCTATCTGCTGCCCAGCTGAGGCCCAGCGGCCTTTCTAACCCTTGAACAGCATTCTTGGGACCTTAGGGTATCCAGAAGTTTCTAGAAGACAGAACCCAGGGATGGTGGGAGATGGGCCCTCCTGCCTTCTGGGATATCCCTCCAGCTCACCAAGAGGGTCTGGACTACCCCTCTGCCCACATCCTGAGTGGCCTTGCTCCTGGTCCTTCCAGATAGTCACGTCCTTCCAGATAGTCACGACCTTCCAGGACCCAAGCCCTGTCTGCTTCCAACATAAGTCACCCCTGGATTAACTCAAGAGGCCCTGGAAGCTGGGAGGGCCCAGGGCCCTGTCCCTCTGGCGAGTGAGCAGCCTCTCTATGGCCAAGTGGGTGTCGGCAAAGGGAGAAGGGCCCCCCTCAGCAGCAGCCGCGAGCCCACCCGAATGGCAAGCCTATGCTTGGGACACACTCTGTTCTGATGCCCACCACGGGGGCTCCAACCTCAGAGCCTATGGGGGCACCCCGCTATGGAGGAGCCAAGAGAAAGAAGAACCCGTAACTACCCCATCAGTCTCATCCCCATGGCGGTGGAGGCCTCAGGCAGCAGGGATGAGGAAAGTGGCTCAGGACTCACTTTATCCATTCTCCTGCCTCCAGCCAAGCCCATAGCTCACCCAGGAGGATGTGCGGGAAGAGGTAGCACCAAGCCCCATGGGCTCCACATCTGCCTTCAAGAGGGGGGTTCTATCCAGAAGAGCTGGGCACTGGCTGGGCTGGTGTTCCCTCTCCTGGGGGCTTGCTTGATGAGGGCAAGTCTGTGAGCTTCTTCCCCAAATCCCTGTCCTTGAGAGCCCTGAGGTGGAATCTCCTGACAAATCCCTGTGAGGACCACCCGCCAAGGAGCCAGGATGCCTAGAACCTCAGCCACCATCAGGCCCTGGACACTGGGCCTGTCTGGGACACTCCTGGAGTCACTGCCAGGCCAGCCAGACCCTGAGGAGCTCAGCTCAGTCCCAGATGCTAAGTCCAACATCAGAGGCCACAAGACGATAAACTGAGAATCAGGTGACCATCTCTTACAGATGGGTAAACTGAGTCAATGGCTGAGTCTAGGAATCTGTCCTCTTATAACCAAGCCCTTGAATGACGGGAACACTGAGCTGCCTTATGCAGAGAGAAAGACCAAGTCCCACAGTCATGTGGCAACCCGCAGGACTGGGCTCCATCCTTCCAACTCCTGGACTGCCCCTCTTCCTGCCCCCCTACCCTGATATACTGTCCCCTATCCTGTTTAGGGTCATTCTAGAAATTTCTGGAGTAAGGATATTCTTTCTCTTCCTAACACCAAGGAGCCCCTGCCTGCCTATCTTTGTTTCTTTGGCTAGTTGTGATGGGAGGAAGGGAATCCAAGCTGTCTCCATCCCTTGGTCAGAGAGAGTAGCGACAGGGGGCCCCAAAGGTTCCAATCACCAGCCCAGGGATAGGACATCCTAGCAAGAATGCCCCAAACCAGGGCCTCTCCCAGACTTCCACAGGTGCTTAGAGCTGACCTCAATGATGCTGACTGTGGCTCCAAGACTGTGAGCAGTTGGGGGACAAGGAGGGCCTGAGTCTCACCCCTCAGGAGCTGGATCAGAAGGGCAAGGAGGGGCTGAGTCCATAGAAATCCACACCTGGGGCTCTGCTCTCTCATCCTTGTCAGGATTTTGCAGGAGGAATCTCAAGAGGTCCTGGGAGGCACCATGGTGGGGAGGGTCCCAAGACAAAAGCTTCCTTCAGGGATGGAGAGAAGGAAGAGGAGATGAGGCTGACCTTGGCCTCTGGAGATAGCTGGAGGCTGCTCAGGTCAGGACTTGCCACTCCCACTAAGGGATGTTCCCCAGCTGAAGGGTGGGGCTCCTGCAGGCATGGAGTCAGCCAGGCCTAAAGATGGACCAGGCTTTTGAACTGCAAAATGCCCCGAGGATGAGCTGGCCAACAGCCAGAGCCCCTTGCAGATGGAAAATCAAGATGCAGAATCGGGCAGTGGAGGGGATGGCAAGCCCAGGGTGTGAGGAAGCCTGGCGGAGGGGAGGGCTGAGAAGCCGATCGAGGGAGGGACCCTGAGTGACACAGCACGGCTGAGTCATGTCTCATGAGCCATGTGGTACAACACCCCACCACTGCCACCCGCGAGGTCCGCAACCCTCCTCGCTCTCCTCTTCTGACAATGCTGTACACGTGGGTATCCGTCCTTTGCGACTGAGAGGCTTAACAAATACAGACCCATCTCTTAACACGTCTGGACCATGGACCTGTTAGGGTCTCCACGAAGGAGTAAACAACGGTGGACGAGATGGCGGGCCCTGGTTCCACCTTCAGTCCCAGCAGCTGCCCAGCCAACCAGAGTGGACTTGGGGGAAGGTAGGGTACCAGGGTCCAAATCCCTAGAGAGGAAGGGGAACGAGCACAGACTCTGGAGTCAGGCAGAACAGGAGACCACTGCGACTCAGTCACTCATTCACCTCGAGACCCGGGAGCAGCCACTGAAGGTCTCCAAGCCCAGAAATGGCCTCCTCCCTCCAAGGGCTGCTGAAGGATGAGGCAGCATCTGTCCTGCACTCAGGTCTGTGCCCGGGCACACATGCCCCGAGGTGTGGGTCCAGTAGCCATCGGGGGCAACACAAGGTCTCCAGGGATCTGTCTGCCTTCCTGAGAAGCTAAGGTCTGTGAACCGGCCAGAGACCAGCCATGTTTCCTGCCCGTTCCTCAGCCCAGCAGGGATACAGGACACTGTGAGACAAAGACAAGTTATCCCAGGAACCCAAAGTCACGCTCAGCCCAAAAGTTCGGGAGCAACTTACCAGCTCTTGTGGGCCCCCATGTGGGCCCAGACCCCAGCCCAAAGCCAGGATCTAACAGCACCCACCCCGAAAAAAACTGCACAGGACCGTTGGAATTTGGAAAGTTTTTGTTTTCTTTTTCCCACACATTTCCGGGGTTGGGGTGTTTTCCAAGACTCAGACACATTTGTTAACAAAGAGAGAAAAAAAACTGGGGGAGCAGGGAGCCCGTGGGCAAAGAATTGACCCCAGCAGTCTGTGGACAATGCCTTGCTCTCTCTTCCCTGCTGCCCGCGCCCAGCGGGTGCCACAGGCTGCTGCTCGTGGAATCTAGTGTATTTGTCTGTAATATATATCTGCATTTGCCTTTCCCCTCCCTCCCACCCCCCACCCCTGCTCCTCCAGCAGCTTCCCCATCAATGCACGTCGCCCGGTGGCACACACAGAACAGGCCTTCAGCCAGGCCTGAGCCCCTTCCCTGGGCGGCACCAAGCAGGTGCCTCTCCTGGTGAGGGGAGTTGGGGCACTTGCCCCACCCCACCCCACCCACCCACTGGGCCACTCGGGCCCACCCTCCCGCCCTTTTCCCACCGACTCTGGAAACCCAAAGGGAGGAAAGTAAGGGAGAAACCAGACACACACAAAAAGAAGTAGGGAAGGAGGGTGGGGACAGTGAGACACAGCAAGCCTGGGATGGGGACTGGAGGGCTTGGGAAGAGAAGGAAGGCAGGAGGGACAGAAGGAAGAAGAAAAATTGAGGAAAATTAACAGGACGAGTAGTGGACACTTTACAAAACCCCCAGCCTTCCTTCCCACCCAACCCCACCAAAATAAAACTACCCCCCTTAAAAAAATAAATCAACCCAGGGCTGTGAGCACGTGCCCTGCCTGGCAGGCGCAGAGCTGAGAGGGACAGTCAGCCCCAGGACTGACGAGGCCGCGCGGTGGACGGCAGGAGGAAGGGGGCGAGTACGGGGTTTTTCCTTTTCTTTTTTTTGCGTTTCCTCTTCGTAACAGAAGCCTGAGGCAGCCAGGGAGAGGGTCCCCAGGCCCCTTGCAGGGAGAGGGTGGCACCCTCCTCCCGGGCCCTCCCAGGAGGGACAGCTGGCAGTGGGGCGCAGAGCCGGGGGCTCAGACGTAATACTCCTTGTCTTTGTTCTTCTTGGCCTTGCTGGGCGTCTTGGGGGCAGCCGGGGCCTTCTCTTTCACCACCGCCCCATTGCTCTGGGCCGAGTTACTGATGTAGTTCCGGCTCTGGTCCACCTGGTAGGAGCCCTCGTCACGATTGCGGTACTTGTACATGGCGTAGAGGAGGATGAGGATGCAGAGCGCCGCCGCCGCCACAATGCCCACCACCATGCCCGTGGTGCTGCTGGACTCCCGGATCACCTCCACTGCGCCTGGCGGGCCCCGCTCCCCAGGCCCTGTGGGGTTGGCTGTGGGCAGATGGGGGAAGCCAGGGGCTGAGGTCACGCCGGGGCGCAGGGGAGGGGGCCTCCGCGGCTCAAAAGACGTGGGGGCCCCGGGCCCCAAGGGCGGGTTCTCCAGCAGGGGCTGAAGCGGGTCTCGGTGGTTCATTTTGCCCGCCGGCAGGTTGGGGGCCGGGGCGGAGGGGGCAAACAGCACCCCAGGGGCGCCCGTGGCCCCATCTGTCCTGAGGTTGGGCCGGGGAGCGGGTTTGCGGGGTGACAGGAGGGTGGTGCGGTCCGTGACCAGGGGAAAGGTGGTGTAAAAGTCCTCGTCGTCCGTGGGGGGGAGGCTGGAGTCAAAGACCTCCCCGGAGGCGAAGCCCGAGGCCTCGATGGGCTCCTCGCAGTCGCTGTCGTCCCGCTCGGCCTGGCACGGGCCCCCGGAGGGCGGGCGGCGCGCCGCGGGCGGGGGCAGCGTGTCTTGGGTGGCGCCCACTCCCGTGAGGAAGGGGTAGAAGGTAGGGGGCGGGGGCACGAAGGGGGATCGGGTGGCCACGGGAGGGGGGTCTAAGGAGTCCTCCGTGATAATGGGCAATATTAACTCTCCTCCTAGAACAAGAGAGAGAAGAGAAAAGAGAGAGCGTCAGCGAGGGCCAGGGCGCAGGCGGCCGGCACAGAGAGAGAAACAACAGCCTCACACACCCAAATCGGTTCCAATTGGCTTTGGCGGAGACTAGAGCGGGCCGGGCCCGACCGCCAGCCGGCCGAGCACTGCGCTTTAAGCGGGCAGCGGCTCAGATGCCCTGGGCACCCCACGCACGGGCTCTGTGACTCTCTGGGTTTTGGTCTTTTGATTGTCTTAAGAAATCAAAAGGAACAGAAAGGAAAGGAAATTGAAAAGAAACAGAAAAAAAACTCTACTGGTTTAAGGCTTTAAAAACAGATACAACAGCAGCATTTAAACAAACCTAACAACAATATCTTTTAGGGTTTTTTTTTCTAGATTTTTCTCTTTTTTTGCTTTTTTTTTTTTTTTTTTTTGCTTTTGTTTTTGTTTTTAAAAAAGAAGATAGCATACCACGGAATTCAGGCAACTTACATCAACAAATAGGCCGTGTGATTTTAGCATGAAGAAAAAAATTACAAACAGAGCTGTGTAAGCGGGTTCTCCCGGAAAAAAATAAGAAAAAACAACTTTTCCGTACAACGTTTTCTGTCTATCTGTTCGGTATCTCCCTCCCTCAATCTCCGCTCCCTGCGCATCCTGCCTCCTCCTGAACTCTCTCTCCGCCCTCACTTGTCCCTCTCCCCCTCATTCAACACAAAGCTGAACTCTGCACAGGGCAGGCTGGGGCTGAGGGGCAGTTTCCACCACTTGGTGTCAGCATGTCGGGGAGGGAGGAACGGTGGGCAGGAGGGCTTAGAGAGTAGGGACATGACAGGCAGCCATGTAGGGATTGCTACATGGGTGAGAGGTCTTGGGAGGGGACGGCCACGGGAGGGGGCTTGGAAAGCTAATTGCAGGGTGGCCATGGGAGGGGAGACATCGAAAGTGGGAGGTGAGGTGGCCCATGAGGAAGAGTGGGCAGGGAGGAGTCGGACGTATTGGAGCAGGGTCCTGTCCCACAGAACTGTGGGAGGGGTGGGGAGAAGCCATGTAGAGGCAGGGAGGTAGGGAGGGGCAAGGAAGGAGTGAGGGGAGTGGGCAGGCACACATGGTTCCTGAGCTAAGCCTAACTCCCCAACTTTCTCATTCTTCACCCTCCACCTCTGACCCCCACTGACTTCCCCCCTCCCCCTCCCCAGAACCCCCATGGGCCGCCAGGACCTGGCCAGGGCTTGACTGCCTCTGGCCCTCTTATTATAGTTAAAACAATAACAAAACAACGGAAAGAAGAAGAAAGCAAAAAAAGAAAAGAAAATACATACACAGCCATCTGGGAGGGAAGCACCTGCTAAATAGGGCCCATGGGAATGAGTGGGGAGGGCTTTGTGAGGGGAGAATGGGTCTCCCCATCTCTAGGTCTGATAACTGGAGTCCCTTGGGCAGAAACTGCAATTCCCATCAGCCCCCAAAAGGTGAGAACTGTAACTCCCATCAGTCCTTGGAGGAGTGTAGACCACAATTCCCATCAGCCACTGGGTCAACAACTGTGACTCCCATCAGCCTCCTGGGCCTCCTCTCAAACCAAAATAGTGCAACCTCCTGGTTTGGGGTAGAAGGGAGCTGGGGCTCGGCTCTAGGTGGCTGGTGGGAGGACTTGCTCCTCTTGCAGGGGCACCTCTGAGCCTGACGAGGGTTGGAGGTTTCCTCTCTGGCTCTCTCTTCAGCACAGCCTAAGCCCTGCCCACATCTGAGTGCCTCTCGCTGGTCTCTGCAGGGCGTGGTCTTCATAGATCATGCCCAGAAGCCCCTCAGCCTCTTGGTGGTAAAGCACCCCAGGGCCTCCACTGCCAGGTCCCGCCTGCCCCACTGCAGCCCCACTGCAGCCCCACTGCCACCAGGCCAGCCGCATTTCACCTTCACATCTTGGCGCTCTTCTCCTGCTCCCCACCCACCCACAGCCCTCTGCCTCTGCCCTGAGTTCAAACACTGTTGTCAACCTTCAGATCATAAGCTCCAGCAATGTCGCAGAGCTGTCCTTGGCCACACCAGCCAGCCTGTGGCCAAGACCTTTCCATTGAACTTGAAGCCTTGCTGAGCTCCCCAGGCTGCTCTTCCCACCAGACTCCAATCTCCCCTGGCCAGGGGCTCACCTACACCCTACATTTTGAAACCCCAGGGCTCCTGGCCCTCCAAAGGCTCAGTCACAGTGAAAAACTTTGAGCTAAGAGCAAAGGAGCATGTTTTGTGGAGCTGCGACTATCCGATCCCAGCTTGTTATGGATAAGAATGCTGAAGCCTGGGTGGGCCAGACTTCCCAAGGTCACCAGGTGTAGGTGCCTGGCAAGGTGAGTGAGGCCGGGGAAGGGCTAGATCTCATGAGGAGCCCAAGAAAGCCTAAGTCATCCTCCCAATGCCTCCAGGAATCTGTTGGGGCTGCGTGACTCTTGGCTTGGATGCTAACTTGGATGACAGAACACATGTTCTGTCACTGAGTTCCTGTGTGACTGTGGGCAAGTTTCTTCCAGTCTCTGGGCCTCAGTTTCCTCATCTATAAAAGTGGGGTATTGGGCTCCAGGCCCAGGATGAGGCCGAGGCTTGGCTCTTGTGGGACCTCTAGCCTTTGGATGAACAAGTATGTCTTCCTGTACCCACCTGGGATCCAGACAATGGAAGCCAGCACCCTGGTCTCCAGGTAAGGGGCAAACTCAGCTGTCAGCTCTCAGGAGGGTTGGCAGCCTCATGAGCAGTCGTAACCTGGGCCCAATCATGGCAGGGTTCCCCTCCCTGCATGAACCCTGAGCGCCTCTGGGGTCCTTCCTGCTGGTCCATACCACCAGCCCTCTACCTGACCTTTGCCTTCTATTCAGAACACCTTTCCCTGCTGACATCTCAGAGTCTGGCCAAACACCTCCTCTTCTAGGCAGAGGATGCTCCCTGCCTTGAGTGCCTCTGACACCATATCCCAATTCTGTCCTGGAGGCATGGCTTTGTACTCACTGCCAGGGAAGGGCCAATGGCCGGGGTCCTATCTGTCTCCCTAGCCCCCAGCAGTGGGCCTAGCACAGAATTGGGGCTCGTTATGCTTTTCCAGGGGAAGGGGAACAATATTCCTCAGGCATTTCCTCTGAGCCAGGCCAGGCTAGGTATCTAGGGAAGGGAGTGGGTGTCTCTCTCACAGGCCAGAGCAGCTGAGTTCTAAACACCCCACCCCCTCCACCCTCTTAGGCAGCAGGCACTATAGAGAGCTTAGCCTGGCAGCAGCCTTTCTCTACAAACCAGCTCCCACCCCAGCTCGCCACCTTCCATCTTAGACTGGGCCACCAGCTGCTGCTGGAAACCCCAGCGTCAAGGCTTGGCCTAAGCTGGCTGGCCATAGCTGGGGCCCCAGCAAAGTGCCAGGCCCAGGGCACAGAACCAGACCAGGAGGCCTTTGCTGAGGCCACATCCTGCCCTAGAGGGGCTGACAGGCTGATCAGGGCACAGAGCTTGGCTCTCTACCAACCTGCTGTCCCCCAGCCAGGCTAGGGCATGGGGGGCTTCAGGCCTTGGACCACAAACAAGTCTTATGCAGCCTGAGCCCCCTACAACCATTTGCCCTAGCTAAGCCCTTGGGACACACAGGCTCCTTGGGTCACCCTTCTGCAGACTTCCTCTGCCCCTAGACTCTTCCAAGGCCTGCTCACATTGACCTCTTGCCCCTCCAACCCCAGCTGCTTCCTGGTCTCCATATCTGGGTCCCAGCCCTGTCCCCTGCATCTGCAGCTCCTCTGGGGCTTCCCTGGGCCCTTCTCTGCCCAAGGCTTTGACTGTACCATCTCCTGAGGTGTCCTCCCCTCACCCACACCCTCCCACACTGCCATGACTCCCCCTCGGTGCCCCCTTCTCATGGTAGCCTCTGTCTCCCATGTGGCTTCCTCTCCATTTCCTCCCAGCCAATGTCCCACACCCCACTTCCTCTCCACAAGATAGAAGGCTCTGGAGAACCCATGAGAACGCATGAGGACTTCCTTCCCTGGGCTCACTGAACCCGGCCTAGGCTCTGGGGCAGTCAAGTCACCTAACCTAGGGTGCTGGGCTTTCCCAGATCACACACCAGTTCAGGAAGGATCAGAAGAGGCTGTCCTGGTGAGGAGTTGGCAGGACCTGGAGGAGGGGAGGACCGGGCTCCTCAGAGACTCCTCCCTGCCAAAAGCCCAACCGCTGCCCATGCTGCTGGGCTTTGTGGGTGCAGACTCACAATGACTCACGGTCCAGCTCTACACTAAGGATGCATCCTGGAATGGGATGCTCCTAGGAGCCAGTGGAGTCTGGTAGGACCCCAGGCAGCCTCCCACCTCTCCCCAACTTCAGGCAGCTGCAGCAGTTGGAAAATACTCACAGGTGCACACTTATCACAGACGCCACCCACCCACCCAACACTCCTCTGCATCCTAAGAAAAACTGAATTTCAGTGCATGTGGGCCCCACTTACTAGAGAATGCCATCCCTGACCAGGGGGACCACCAGCCATTCCTGATCTTCCCTTCCTCCCCAACTCTCCTTCCTCTGGGGGCTGCTGGCCCAACAAACTTAGCCCCTTCTGCCCTTAGGGCACAGAAGGCCCCTGACTGGAAATCTACCCAAGAACCCCACTCTCACCCAAGCAAGGTGTGCCCACCCCCAAAAGGGAGTTTAGAATTGAGGTTGAGCATATCCGAGACTAAGCAGTGAGCTGGAGGCCCTGCCCAGGCTGTGAGGGGCAAGAAAGCCACCAGCCTACAGGGCATTTCATGGGGGTTAGAAAAGACAGTTGCAGACGTGACCCTGTGGTGCATGACTTCACAAACAGTACCTTCATGCAATATTGGAAAAACCATTCTCTCTTCTCAGTGGACACGGTCCTGTTCTGGTGCTCAGGACACATGGCTGGGCAAGCAGAGCCCTGGGCAGATGTCAGCCCCTACTCACCTGTGTGAGCAGAGAGCAACCTGTGCCACTGTGTATGGTGCCCTGAAGGACGGTGCCCCTTGCCACCCACAAGCACCAGTACTGCAAGGGCAGAGGCCAGGGTATTTCAAGGTAAGAAAAAAATGGCACATTGTGGCATATGTGCGCGCACACACACACACTGAGGATCCATGTTTCTGTACCCCAAACACATGTGTGCATGTATGTATGTGAACCTAGATGGATCTCCGCATGAGCGTGTGCATGTCAGTGCGTGGACCTCTGGCTCTGGCATGTGCCTGCCGGTCACCGAGCCTGGGTCTAAGTTCCGTGTGCACATGTGCATATGTGAACGTGCTCCAGAACATATGAGTGCACCACAGGCATCCGAGCACCAGCGGTGCACCCCAGGGAATGGGTCCTTCACCGAACTCATTTTCCCCTTCTCCTGGGAAGCAAGACTACATTTCCTGACATCCCTCGTGAGTAGGCCCGGTGTGTGACTGAGTAATGGGCACTGCCCATACCAGTGCCCCAGCAGCCTCCTGGTGCCACCTTCCTGCTCCTTCTCCTGCAGTGACCTTGGAAACCATAAGTTGGAAATGGAGGCACCACAGATGGAAGGAGTGTGGATTCCTAAAGCACCCTTTGCAGCAGAGCCACCTGCTGATCAGGCACAGCCAGGTAGGGTGCACCTGAGTGAGAAACTTCTCTTGAATTAACTACGGAGATCCGGGGCTTATCTGTTACAGAAACAAATGTTACTTTAACTAATACAGACACTGGCACCAGAAATGGATGTCACGATAACACAAACCTGAGAAGGCACTCGTGACAATCCAAGGCGTGGAGGCTGGGAAGATAAAACCCACGTAATGCAGTGGCAAAGCATGTGGTGCACACCGTTGCTCATGAGGACCTGGAGGGTAGGCACTGCCTGTGGAGTCTGGGCACTGAGGGAAAGGGCTGGGAAAGGCCAGTGACCATGAGGCTTCTACTTTCTGCTTTTAGTAACATAGTACAAGGAGGAGACCAAGGAGGCAAGGAGTACGAGGAGGCAAGAATTGGCTCGTTTGCAAGCAGAGGTGAAAAGAATACAGACAGCCCAGAAATCTGCATCCCACAAGAGTCAGAAGAGGCCACTGGTTCCAAACAGTAAGAGAGAAAAGTGAAAAAGGCATTGAGGACAATGGCGCAGTAAAACTTCTCACCCGAATAAGAGCACTCAGCCTTGCTCAAGGATCAGATTTAGGGGTTGCCCCCCCGCCCCCGCAACCTCCCACCTATTGTTTCAAATGTCCTCAAGACAATCACCACTGTATTAAGAGAAAGAGGCGTGGGGGCAGAGCAACAAGGAAATAAGTGAGGCTTGAGAACTGTGTCTAGGTGTGGTTACTTTGAACTTTAAACCACCCTTGGGCCCCAAATCTGCATGAGCAGGGGTGGGCTACCATGCTACAGCACCCCCAAGGAGGACATTGTTCCCAACACCCACTTCAGACATGGCCATGGAGGAGGAGGACTGGGAGGAACTTCCCAGAGGGGACAGCCAGGGACCCCAGACAAAGGAGAGGGGAGTCTCCCCCAGACAGCAGAGTCTCTCCCGGGGTTTAATGAAGAAATTTCCCCCACTGCAGGGGCAGAGAGCCTGGCCTGCCTGCCTGCTGGATTTCCTCAGCGCCAGCAGCACACATTGGCCTGTGTGAATCTAGGCTGCTGTATGTCTTCCATTTTTCCCTTTTTTGCATGGGAGGTTGTATTACGGTTGTCGTCTCTGCCCCACACCACAGTATGCTGGGTGTGTGCTGGGTGTGTGTTGGGCTGTGGGAGCAGTGAGATAAATTATCCATTTAGTTCCCGGGTATCCAGATCACATACGGGTCCCCATTCCAGAGGAGCCAGGTCTTGACCGGATGCGGTGGGCTACCATCTCCCAGACATCATGAGCTTTGAGATGAATGCCCTAACTGGTTGGGACTTTGGGTGGTCTCCCTTGCGGAGGAGTAGGTGTGTCCTGGAGGTGAGAAAGAGTGAAACGGATTCTTGATGACCACAGGCAAGCCGGTGACAAATAATTCACTAATTGGGTCCCAGACCTGTTTCTGCTTCCTCCTGAGGGCACAGCAAGGCCATACCTCACAGCCTTCCTTAAAGCTAGGCTGGGCCCCATGACTGAGCTCCAGGCAACGGAATGTGGGCAGGAGCCTGCGTGCCTCTCCCATGGCTGGCCCATAAAATCTTCCACTTCACAACTCCATGCCAGGTCCCCTTCCACCACAACTCAGGAAGTCACCTGTTGAAGATGGTGCAGCCACAAGATGGAGAGGGACCAAGCCTTGAGTCATCACTTGGAGAAGAGTGGCCCACCAATCAGGAACACTTGTTTATAACTTACATGAATGAGAAATACATTTCTATGTGTTAAACCAATAGATGTTGTCTATTATAGCAACTAGTGCTACCTTGAGACCCTCTTGGAATCTGAACACACTGTGGTTCTACGGGTCTGGGCAAATGTGTCTGTGACTCTGTGGAGTTAAGCCTGCATGTGCCTCTGAGGGTCTCATTCATGTGTGCATGAGGGCAATGCTTCAGGAGGGATGCTTGCATGGAGTAAGTGCAGGAGGCTGCTTCTGTGGGTCTGAGCATACGTGGGCTTGGGTGAATCTGAATACGCATGTGTGTATGTGTGTGCTCTTATGGGTCTAAACAACTGTGTGTACTTACCTGAGTGGGAGCACACAGGCATACAGGCATGCCTTGTACTGTGTCTGAACATGTGTGCATGCCCTACAAGTCTGAGGATATGTGTGTGCCCTTCTGTGTGCCACTGCATGGGTACCTTGCAGCACAGAAGTGCACCTGCACCTGTGTGGGCTAATGTAGGCCCGAGAGTGTGTGTGTGTGTGTGTGTGTGTGCATGTGTGTGTGTATGTGTACACCTCTGTACAGGTCTAAGCACATGAACTTGCACATCTATGCGTATGTGTGTACATATGTATTCTTCTGTGAGTGTGAACCAGCATGTATGTTTCAGCAGGTGTGTGTACACTGCTGTGGCACTCAGCACATGAGTGTGCATGGAAGTATGAGCTTCTGTAGGGGTGGGCTTGGTGGGAGAGGTGCAGGTCTGTGAAGTTGAACAAATTGTGTGTGTATGTAGACCCCTGGGGTTGAGCACACAGCCTGCCTCTGAGAATGCGCACATCTGAACCCTTGTGAGTCTTACCCAGGTGCACCTTTGTGTACATGTGGGCATGCCTCTGGGGGTTGGACACACATGTTGGTGCATGAGTACACCCCTCTGCAGATATGTATGTGTGCATTGTGGTGAGTATACTTATACACACATGTACCTCTGTGAGCCTGGTCATAGATGTGCATTTCTGTGAGTATATGTGGGCACACATGTGCACTGTGGTGGGTGTAAGCACACTGCTTACTTGCCTGATCTGAACATGCATACAGGTCTCTGTGGTTCTGAAACACATGTGAGCATCTGCATGTCTGAACATGGGTGTAGGATTCTGTGGTCTGAGCACCTGTGTGTGTTACACAGATGGATCTGTACACATATGCGTGCCTCTGAGCTGAGCACAGATGTATAATCTGTGAGTCCGAGGGCGTGTCACAAGGTATATGTCTGACTGGGCCTAAGCACATATGCACACACACTCAGGTCTGAACACAGATGTGTGTGTCCTGTCCTGAGTGTCTGCAATATGCAAGTCTGTCTCTGGGTCTGAGCATGTGTGTGTGATTCTGAACATTCAGCATGGGCGTCAGTAGATATGAGTGTGTGAGTGTGCCTCAGTGGGTTTGAACATGCATGTACACATAGCTCAGAACACAGTCAAGTGCCTTGGTAAGTGTGAGACACACAATATGTGTGCCTTGGTGCAACTGAACACACATGCAAGTGTGAACCTCTAGGAGCTGAGTAGGTGCACACGTATGCATCTGAGTGCCTCTGCGGCTATTTCTGGAGCTCTAAGCACACACATGCAAGAGTTGGTAGCTCTGAGTGCATGCGTGTGCTTTCATTAGGCTGTGCCTGTGTGCATGAGTTTGTGCTTCTGTGAGTCTCAACAGGTGTGTATCTGTGTTTATGGACTTCAGGGGGGTATAAGCACACACATGTCCCTTGGAGTCTAAGCATGTGTGTGCCTCTGTTGGTCTAGGTACAAATAGTGTGTGCTCTTCTAGGTTTGAACGTGTGTGTGGGGGGGAAGTGGGCCCACGTGAGCTTGCTGGTGGGTCTGTAAATGTATGTATGTGCAGGGCTGTATGTGTGCATGCCTCTGGTCACACATGTGCATACAGACCCTGCCTCTGTGGGTCTGAGCCTGTGTGTGCTCTTCTCTTCCCACATGTCTCAGGTTGTGCAAAGTCAGATCCCCTCAGGGGCCAGGCCCAGGACACAATATGTGGGTTGGGCCAGCTGAGACAACTACAAGTGGGTACATTACTGATGGTGCATGCCCCGCTAAAGGCACTCCCATTCAAAAGCCAACCTCAGCTAAAATAACAGTGTAGATGATGGTCTCACTAAACAAGGGAGAAAGTATGGGCCAGGGTCTGTGGAGGACCCCAGGTTAGGGAAAAGGGTGAAAAGGTGAGCAGGAATGATCCCAGACCCAGGGATGAGGATCTGCAAGGTGGGAGAGGTAAAACACCATGGGGTCTCCAGCCAGGCCGCCCCCATCTCTGACACTGGAGCCAAGGGAGTCCTGGCCGTCTGCTGGAGAAAAGCCTCCTTGCATTCGGGCCTGGGAGAGACTCTGGCTAGAGAGGCTCTGGCCAGCATGGCATGGTCTATACGAGACTGGGAGACCCTGGAGTCATATTGGTCCTTGCCTGGCCTCCCATTGAGATGATGAAGATCCATCATTAAACCTTTCATAGTGGTGCAAATGTGGACGTGTAAGCATGTGTGATGCAGGCCTGGGGGAGAGGCTGTGGCTTCTGGCAGTTTCCTCTGGGGGTTCCAGAGTGCATTCTGCACTCCCTCCTGGCCTTATTTTTAAAGCTGGGTGCTGGAATGGCTACCAGCCCCTCCCTATCCCAGGCTTCTAGACCTCCTCCACCCTTCATCCTCTACTTGGCCCTTTTCCCAAGAGGGTGGCTCAGTGGTCAGTGACCTCACAGATCCCTGACTGGGAACCAGCTGACCCGCCTGCTTCAGCTCCTCCTCACCCTCTGCCCTAATGCAGCCTAAAAGAGCTCAGACCACCAATGCACCCATTCAGCATCAGACCCAGGCCCCTGACCAGACTCCAAGACAGGACTGGGATGCTAGAACTTCTCTGGGCAGAGTATGGCCCAGGTGGGATCCAGTGTGCACTGCATGTCCCTACATGGTGACCATCTGGCCCCAGATACCCCTCTGCAGGGCGCAGGGAAAGCAGAGACTCCTCCTGTTACCCAGGAATTCCTGTCCCAGAGTGTGTGAACATGGGCACCTGTATGCAAACACATGCGGTGGTGCCACTCAGTGCCCTTTCCTCAGGACCCTCAAAGACCATTGTCTCCAGAGCCCCATCCCAGAGCTTTCATGGGGCCACTCATCACAGCCACTTCCAGCAGGCCTGGGCTAGCAGTGCTGTGCTGGCCACAGGAGCCACCAATAAGTGCCTAGAGCTCAGAGCAGTAAAGCAGGGCAGGGGGTGCTGTGTGTTGAAGTCACCAGATGCCCAGAGCCCCCCAAAGCAATGGAGGCATTGGAGTGTACATCCTTGAGCCAAGATCGCCCCGGGGGAAGAAGTGACAGCACTCAGCAGAGGGGCCTCCTACAGAGGAAGGCATCTGTCCCAGAAAGCACAAGCCCTGGGCTATGGAAAGGAAGGCCTTTCTGGCCCAGCAGCTGGCAGCTCCCCTGAAGGTCCCTGGGCCCAGGCCCATGGGAATGACCCCTCTCAGCTCTAGCCTACTTGGGGGACATGGAGGGCAACTGGGCTTCAGCCTCTGGGTCTGGGGGCCTGTGCCCCAGAAACCCCTCTGGCCTTGGTTTTTGAAGCTGAGCCTCTGCCCCAAGGCTCCACAGGCCATGCTATGGTCCTGCTCTATCCACACTCCTTCCAAGGTCGTGGCCCACCCTCAGCCTGAATGTCTTTTCTGGAGCTGGGGGCCCCCAGGCCAGATTCACAGGATGTATCCAGGGCTCACTGCCCACCTCCTGACCACATAATCTCCCCCAACCCCGCAAGCACCTGCCCCAACCTCCAGCCTTCTGGTACCAACAACCCAGGTGCCACCCATTGCAAGGTAATGGGGAGAAGTCTCCAGCAGCCCAAGCGAGAAACGTGGGTGGCCCTCCACTCCCACAGACTCATCTGGCAGCCACCAAGGCCCACACTCCTCCACTGGGAAATCTGGCCACATCCAGTCCTTTCTCTGTTCCCTCTGCCAGCCTCAAGTATCCCACCCTCCCCCAGCTGCTCTTGGCCACCCCCAACCTGCTCAAATGAGCAGCCTTGGCACTCACTGCACCACTCCACATCCCACACTTCTCAAGCAGCACTCAAGGCCACCCCCGCTTTGCCAGCCTGGTCTCTCTCTGTGGCTGCACCCTTGGCTCCAGCAAGAAGTATCAAGCAGAGGCCTAGAAAGCACTCCCTGGCCCCAGTGCCCCAGGCCCTGGAGAGCCTTCCCTCCCAGCCCTGCTCTCCTCCTACAGCAGCTCCCCCACTAGAATCTGGGCCAGACCTCAGGCCCTAATCTTCCCCAGGAGACCACAAGTCTGGTCTAGGGGGGGCCCTCCCACCCAGCACACTATCAGATTCAGAGCAGTCACTGTGTAGTAACTGCCTCACCTTGGCCTGGCAGTCCTGGCAATGTCCACTCTGGGAACACTTCAGACAGAGCACAGGACACCTCCCAACACCCAGGAGAAGAGGAGGGCCCAGGATCCAGCAGAGATCTTCTCTACTAGTGGCCTAGAGAGCACCAGGCCTCAGGGGCAGGTGGGAGTTGTGGTTCTGGACCCAAGAACTGATGGGAGTTGTAGTTCCTAAGCCATGTTCACCCTCCCCCACCAAAGGGACTCATGGGAGCTGCAGTTACTCATCTTCCTAGGGAAAAGCCTCCCTCCTTCTCTCCCAGCACCCCTTGGCTCTCAACCCCAGGACCCCAGGCTAAGGACCTCACTACCTCTGAGGGGCTGGGAACCAAAAGGCATCTTGCCAGAGAGCATTTGAGGGACTGGGAGGATGTTAGGCAAGGGGGAACTATCAGGGAAAGCTAAGGCCTGGCAGCAGGCCCTGGGGCTTGGGCCACGTGGCAGGGACAGTCGCCCCCCTCCCAGCAGCGTCGCAGAGGGCCCCGGGGCAGGGGAGGGGGGAAAGGCACTCACCAGTACTGGGCTCACACTCCTCCAGGTCCTCATCATCACTTGGACACTCAGCAGAGGCCACCAGCAGGTCATCTGTGTTCTGGGGGGCAAGAGAAGGGGTGGGGAAAGAGAGGTTCCAGGCAGGTCAGCAGGTCCCACAGCTGCCACTTGAGGTGCACGGTGGCACAGGGGATGCCCCTGGGCTGAGACGGACCAGACTAGTCTGAGTCCCAGCCCTCCCATCTCTTGCTGGCTGACCTCGGGCCTCCATTTCCTCCTATGCACAGGGAACTACCCAGCAACAGCCCTGCAGGTTTTCATGGCTTCTGAAGGTCAATGAAACAGCACACATGGTGCATTTTATTTCTCGGAAGTGAGGAGAGTGGACGCCAGACTTTGACCTGCAGGGCCAGGGCAAGAGGGTCTAGGATGCCTCAGGGAAGGGGTGCCAGGGATGCAAGGCCCTACGGGGCGGAGCCTGCAGAGGCCAGCACAGACAGAATAGGGCCAGGCCCTGGAGGGGTTCCTGGCTCCAGCTTCACCACCCATCACCCCTCATCTCTCTCCCAACCCCCTTTCCTGGAGCCTGAGAGAGCCGGGCTGCACACAGTAATTAGGGCTGTGGTTGCCATGACAACAAGAGTAGACTGTCAGCATTTTCTCTCTTACTGATTGCAAAGAAAGAGAATCCCCAAGATGAGTGAATGTAAGGAGGAGGGGGGTGCTCAGGGGTATGAGGGAGGAGACCCAAGGAGGGAAATCGAAAGTCCAGGCAAGAGGGGAGCGCGAGAAACTGCGGGAAGGTGAGGAGAGAGCTAGGCTGAAGGACAAGGACAGCAGGGTTGAAAGGGTCATAACCTGCCTCTTCCCAGCCCCTGATCTTCCGACTCAACAGCCCTCACTCACCCAAGGGCAAGGCAGTGCCTGGAGGACCCAGCTCCCTTCTGTATTCTTGCCCCCTCGGCACCAGCCTCCATCTTGGGCTTCCCCACCACAGCAGTGACTCCTGGGACCCCCACTTCTCTCTTCCACCAGGATGATCTGCCCATCACCCTCCCACTGACACCAGACAGCCCCTCGTCCCCTGTGATTTGGAGGGTATTGGGCATGGTGGGTACCCAGCCTTGGGTAGAGCCCAGACCTTTCCTCCAAAGGCTCCCTGCTCCCTCGGGGCAAAGTCTTCAGGTCCCCTCAGCTTTCTTTGCAGAGAGGAAGTGGGTACAGGCTCGTCTCTCTGATCTGGATGGCCCCAGCTAGCCTAGTCCCAGGCTTCCTGCAGCACAGACTGGCAGGGAGGAGGGGTCTTAAAGCACATGGAGCCCACCCCTCAGAGGGAGAAGCTGAAGACAGACTGGTGACAGAGGGAGGGGCACATCCTCATGGCCACCCCCAGATCATGCCCTCACCCTAGAAGGACAGAGGGTGCCTAACAGCCATAGGCTGCCAGACAGGGCGATGGGGAGAGAAGGGGTGGCCAAAAAAGACCTTCATGCCAGGTGTGAGCCCTCCCTGTGCTAACGGTCAGAGCAAGCACTGGAGGCAACAACTAGAAAACAGCCCAGCCTGGGCTGCCTCAGGAAGTCACACAGGCCTGTCCTGCTCCAGCAGAGCCCCATTCCCCAGGTGCAGGCCCCTCTAGTCCTGCCCTATCATTAGGGCTTGACCTGACCCAGGAAACACCTGAGCAGGTGGGGTGGGCTCCATGTGCTTCAAGGCCCCTCCTCCCTACCAGTCTGTGCTGCAGGAAGCCTGGGACTAGGCTAGCTGGGGCCATCCAGATCAGCAGGTGGGGTGAGCACCAGGGAACTGTCCGCACTGAGACCCCCTCAGACGCACAGACGGAGAGGACACTGAAGCTGCCTGAGTTGTGGTGCCTGCTCATAGTCACATGGAGAGGGCTTGTGAAGACAATGGACTTGCAGCCAGGGCTTTCCCACTGCAGGGATCCCAGAAAACAAGGAGAGGCTCCTCCTAGCTTCCACCAGCCTCTGGAGAGGGGCTGCCCATGCCAGGTGACTGCATCCAGCCCTCCCATACTGTCACCCCTGCCCACAGCAGGGCCAGCCTGGTACCATCCATCTCCCACTCTCTGCCCACACAGAACGCTAGGCATGGCCTTCACTGGGGAAGCAGAAGGAGCCATCCCACTCTCACCCCAAGTCCAGACTTCATCTCTCGTAGGGTAGGGTGGTCTTCTCTCGTATAACTGGGCCATCAAACTCCTCCCCAATTCTGGGAATGGTCCCTCTGGAAATAGTGGTCACCCCCACATCACAAGGTCCTGGTCATTAGGGTGAAGGCCACTTCCTGAAAGGTGACCTTGCCCATCGCCATGGCAACAAGGTCAGAGACAGCAGCCTTCAGGATCCCAACAGACTCCATGGACCCTCACTCTAGGCACCACTACTGTGGCTATGCAGATATCAACCCCATCCCCACCTATCCCTGCCCTAATCCACCAGCCAGAGTGGAGCCTCACCTGGGTGGTGCTGTCCCTCAGTGTGGGGGAGCGGCCCCGGCGCGTGGTGGTAGTGGCCATGGTGGTGGTAGTCTCCATGATGGTGGTGGCCATGTCAGCCAGCAGGGTGGTGGCCGTGGTCTCCGCACTGAGCAGCACGGACGGCCCCTCCCCCACCAGACGCAGGTGACCCTCGGTCCGCACATTGGGGTCGCTCTCGGCGGCCAGCGCCAGCACCTTGAGCCCATTGTAGTAGAGGCCGGACACCTGGCCCTGGAAGGGGCGGCCCTGATCCCGGCCCCCGATCTTGATGGCAGCCTGGCTGTTGAAGATGGTCAACTGGCGGCCTTGGGGGAGTGGAAGGGGGTGACAGAGAAGGGGCAGGCAGTGAGGGGAGAACAGGAAGGGAAGGAGGAAGAGAAGGAAGCCAAGGAGAGGAAAGAGGAATGGAGGAAGAAGCCAGTAAGGGAGGAGGGGACGGGGAGAAATGAGGAAGGGGCAGACAACCAAAGGGAAAGTCCTTGTCAGCCACAGCCCCTAGCCCAGCCAGGTGGGGACCCCAGAAGGGGAGGGCACCTAGGGCACACACGGGCTGAGGAAGGGGAGCCCAGCCCCTCCTCCCCACCATGTGCAAGCCTTCCCACCTTCCCCATTCCCTCTCCTCTCCAGCTCCAAGGCCATCTCCCCTCTTCATCCTCTTCCCTCAGGCCATCCCCATCTTCTCCCTCTGCTTCCCCAAACATCCTACCCCAGTGTCCAGCCCCGAGCCCTGAAGCCATGGAGCCCCTGGAAGAGGCAGATAGAGGAGACAAAGAGGCAGAGACAGAGGAGGTACTGCCAGGCCAAGGTGGAGTCGGTGCGTGTGAGAGCAGAGAAGGAGGTGAGACAGTCTGATGGTGTGTGGAAGCAGCAACCTGCCCAGGCTGACCTCCCACCTATGACCAGGCCTTCTGACCCCTGGCCAGGATCCCCTCTCTTCTCCCAGACTGCCAAGGCCCAGCACTGCCTGGGACCAGGCCCTGTTAAGCCGAGCCCTTCCTCCCCACCTGGATATGCAAGCACAGAAGTGGAAAATGTTAAAGGGACCTTGCTTCGCTCACTGACAGCCAATAAAACCCGCTCCAGCTCCAATCTCACCCCACACTCAGCAGTATGACACCTCAGAATTCCCAGCTGGGTGGGGTTGGGCTGTTCTGTTTGTTTTTAGTGGATCTGGGGGTCGGTTTAACCCTCTGAGTTTGTTGTTTTGGTTTGGTTTTTAGAAAAGACGTTTATTATGTTTAAGTTTAGATTTAACTTTGGTTTTGGTGCTGCTTATTTTTTTGGGGGGGAGGGGGTGGGCAGAGGGCCTACCACATTGCCCCGTCTCCCCCGGAACTTTCAGCTGCTGGCACTGGGGGTTTTAGACCTGGCTTAGCCCTTGTTAGCCTCTGGTTAGTGCCTCGTTAAAGATCTGGTTTAGAGTTAGGTGCCTGTAAGCCTTGCCCCCAAAACCTGGGCTGAGGACAGTCCAACTTGTGAAGCCCACAACCTCTTTGGAAACACAGGTTCTCTGGGACACCCAGGCCTCTGGGACATCCAAACATCCGTCCAGCCTCTAGCCAATGATGGCCACTGGGGTGTCTCCCCAGCCCCACTGGTGTGTCTCCCCAGCCCCCTACTCAGCCTTCCTTCCTCCTCCAGCACCCTCCCACTGCCCACTCAGGCAAGGATAGCCCCTGGACCAGCAACGCCCATTACTAATGGCCAAGAGCCCAAGAGGCAGAGGACCAGTGGTAGCAGCTCTGGTACACGTCCTGGAATACCAGACCCAGAGAGGCCCAGGAAGACCCCTGCATCAAAGTTTTTTCCCAGACATAAGAATCATGAGGAAAACAAAGGACAGAAGGATCACAGTGGTCAAATGAGTTGGGGAAGCAAACATTTCACAATCGAACATGTTTCTTTCTCCAAGGGCTTCTCAGAGCCTTTATTAAACTAATGCACATACGCATCTCCAAGAGGAAGAAACAGGATTCAGCACTTCCCAAACTCGTTCTACCACGAATCTCTCTATTGTGAAGCATCTCATGGGACTGTTTCACAGGACATGCTTTGGAACTGGAAAATGGATTCATCCAATAAATATTTATTGAGCACCTACCATATGTCAGGTGCTAACAATAAAATATTCCCTCCAAGCATCCCCAGAACTTGTCTGGGATACTTTCTTGCTGTTTCTTTCCTCTCACCCTCACAACATGCCTGTGAGGTGGGCTGAGTAACTATCACTGACCCATCAGGAGAGAGCTGAGCCTCAGAAAGGGGAAGTACTTGGCTAAGGCCACAAAAAGTGAGTTCCTTCTTTCACACTTCAGGTACTACCTGTCTAGTCCAATCGGTTATTTTCTAGAAGAGGAAAGTCAGATCTGAGGAGAAAGGGAAGGAGGGCCCTGTCTCTCCTTCATCTAAACCACAATTCCTCCCCCATCCCCCAACAGGGCCTGTCCAGCTCTCCCTGCTCTTGGGGTCACAAGTTGTCCCAGCCTCAGCCCAGGCTGCTCCCTTGGCCTCTCTGATTCTGGAAGAGGGAGGTGGGTAATGGAGAGGAAGCCACAGTGTTAGCAAACTTGGTCCCTGTGGCCCCTGGCCCCATCCGCCATGAACTCCTCAAAGGGTTAAAGTTCACCCCGCTGGAGAGAGCAGCCCAGTGTGGCTGGGGGCTGTAGGTTTTAGCGATGTCTGTTACAGTCCCTTTAACTTTTTGTCCTGTTATGGGTTTATCACATCTGGTTATCAGCAGGTTTAGGCCCCACAGGCATGGGGGGCTGGAAGTTACATTTGGGGGTTTTAGTTGGGGAAGGCCCCAGTGGACATTTAAAAGCACAGTTATCAGCTGGTTAAGTGGAGGTTTAACAGTTCTACTTCCCCCCTAGAGTTTAGCCTTAGAGGTACAGAGCTCGCCCCCCCCAAAGGGAATGGGATGGATTTGCCCTTGGTCCCCAACTTCCCTTGGTGACAAGAAGCCTTCTCTCTCACACCCAGCGACATCTCACCACACTGGGGCCTCACAAGGGGCTTGCTCGGTCTTCCTCATCAGCCAAGCAGGAGTAGAAATCCCTATGGGCCCACCACCTCCTGCCCCACCTCCCTTAGTCTCTCCTCAACTTCTCAGAGGCCTTCTGGACTAAGCTGGGCTTGTTCCAGAGATAGCAGCCCCACAGCACTCTTTGGGGGTCTTTCCAGTAGGATCTGAGGCCCCCACTCTTCTCTCTTCTCACATGGCTCTGGTGAAGCCTTCCTAACCGTCCTCAGGTCAGCCTTCCTGCTTCCCAAAGGCTTCCTGCCTCTGCATGCTCTGTGGCCCTCAGCTGGCCCTTTACCAAGCCTCTGAGATGACTCTGGGCAGAGGGAACCTACCTCCGACCTGCATTCCCAGCCTGCTTGTGATTTACTGCCGGGCTCACAGTGGGGAGCTCCCATGATAGGGATCTTGTGGATTACCCTAGTTGATCCCAGGTTTAGAAAGAGAACAAGACTCCCCCTACTTCTAAGAAAAAACCCCACTCCTACCCCAAAAACCACCGCTCTGAAATGCACAGACAGACCCTTGACTCCAAAGGGGAAGGGAGCATTCTGGCTGGCCAATTGTCCCTTCACTTGGGGGTGGGCGTTGGTGAAGGCACGGAGGGGGAAAGAGAGAGCTCTGCACCTTTAAGATAGTGTTTTTAAAGTTAATTAATTAATTAATTAATTCTGGTTAATTACCTTTGTCGAGCAGCCACTCATCTACTACTCGACCAAGCCGGTAGGGGATTCTCTGTCTAGCAATCGCCAGGCGCTCGTTATCAAAGTTTCCTTGGAAAAGTTTAGAAAGACAGTAGGTTTCTCAGGCGGCGAAGTCCAAAGGAGTTAGAAAAGTAATTATGCAATCCTCAGGAGACTCAGAGTAAGCAGCAACATCCACAGAAAGAGGGGAAGGGAGGAAAAGAAACACTGGGCCCCTCTTTTCCCTTGACCCCCTCCCTAGGCTCCGGTTCAGAGCCAGCCTTACCCTGGGGGCAGGAGCAACCCAAAGCAAAAGAGATGAGAAAAGAAGAAACGGAAAGGGACACAAAAGAAAGGGAGCTGGAAGGTCAAAGGTCAGAGGTTAAACAGGTTTATCTGTGGTTAAGCTGCTGTGGCCCCCTTCCTTCCCCATCCCAAAGTGGGGGGGCGGGCAGGGGAGGGGCATTTAGCAGGTTTAAGTCGGGGGCGGGAGGCATCAGTGGCCCAGCTGGTTTCTGCGTTTAGAGGGCAGTTTAGAAGTGGGAGGGATGGGTTAAGCGGGGTTTATGCGGCATTTAGGGGGCCACCCAGCACGCACATTGAACAGTGAGATTTAAACCACTTCTCCAGGCCACCTCAACTCCCTTTGCCTTCGTGCTCCACTCCCAGCTTCCCCTCAATTTCCACCTCATACCACACCCCTGACCCCACCACCACCTTCTCCCTTAAGCCCCTCCCGCTCCCAACCCCACCACTGCACTCCCTTTGCAAGGCCTCCTCACCCTGGTCAAGGCTCTCTTTCTACCGGGCAGCCACTACAGGTGTGGCACCTGGTGTGGGAGCTGGATCATCATCCAGCAGCCCCCTTCCCCTTCTCACGTCCTCTTCAGCCCCCTTTTCCTTCCCTGCAGACACCCCCCGCCCTCCTCTGCACCCTCCTCTATCCCGAATGCACCTTGACCATTTTCTACTCAGAGCCCAGTTTCCTCTCCTTGCTGTCTCAGGACCTCATCTTGCTCATCCTGCCAGGCCCTCAGCCTTTCTTCTCCAGGCTCCTCCCCCCAGTTCCAGCCCCCATCTCTTCTCCAAGCTTGGCTGCCCATCTAGATACCCACCTGTTCCTCTCTCCACTCACCAATCTCCAGCCCCTGGAGACTGGGAAAGGGAATGTGTGTGAATGTGTGTGTGCATGCACACGCCTATGTGGAAAGAGGTTTGTCAGTGCGCCTGAGAGGATCTGTGCACCTCTGTGAGCTGTGGGTGATCCTGGTCTGCAACAGTGGAAAGAGAACTGATTTCCTTTGAGAATCTGGCCACTCCTCCCATTTAAGCCACTGACATACTATTCAGTGCATGCTGGTGGCGCCAGGAGGCTTTTCCTCTCATCTCTCACTGCACAGCTGTGCTCACCTGCCCAGAGACCCGGGCCTGGGCTTGCCTATGTACACTTCCCATGAAGGTACACACGATGTGTTCATGTGGGTATGGATGGTGCCTCCTTGGGTGCTTATGAGGCAAGGAGATTCCGCTTTCCCTATAGATTCAGGATATTTGTGTTTAAATGAAAAACAGATCATTCAATCCTGTGTGTGTGTCTCCAAGAGGAAGAGAAAAACGTACATCTGCCTGGAAGGAGGCTGAGTATATAAAAATTCTAATAAAAGTCCTATTTATTGAGCACCTTTGCTATGCCATGCCATTCTAGTGTTTAATGACATTCTCACAGTATTGCTATGAGGTAGGTATCATCGCCTTTCAGAAGTGGAAACTGAGATTCAGAGAGGCTAGATGACTTGTCCAAGGTTACATGCTTGTCAGTGGGAGATCCAGGATTAAAACCCAGGTTCTTCTGACTCAGAATCCATGGGCTGTGTCTCTGTGCTCCCAAAGAGTCAGAGGGTTCCCCCCTCTCTGGGCCCATGCATACTGCTGATCTGACCTGCTGGTATTGCTCAGGATCTGCCCTCAGTATACACAGGCAACCACCAGACCCTCATGTTACTCCCCTTTACAGGCAGGGGGCACCCAGCAGCCTTTCCTCACCCCTAGTCAGGGGTCCCTGACGAGAGGGGAGCAGGAATAGTTCTTCCACCCTGACTGCTGGCCTGCTGGGCCCCACGGGGAGAAGCTCTAGATCCAAGTCCTGGCTTGACATGGTGAGGCCTTCAGGCTTCCAAGCCCAGCCCTGTCCAGCACAGGCCAATGTCATCACTGCTACAAAGGTTGCCCTAGTGTGTGTGCATCGGAGAATGAGAGAAGTCTGCTGCCCACAGAAATCATGCCTACACAGCCAGAGCTGTCAGTGTTGGCTTGTTGGGGGGCGCAGGGGATAGGTGGAATTTAGTGTAGGAGGGTTGGTGTGTGTTGAGTGTCCCTACATGTACCCAAGGACTTGATGTAGGCTGGCATCCCTCTGCAGAGCTGTTTTTTCATGTGTCTGTCTGACCATATGAATGTCTGCAGTTGTCCATATGTCCAAGGTTGACCTATGTGTACATCAACCTCTATATGTATTAGGGGCCATGCAGGCCTCTTTATCTCCAGGGACTTTCCAGAAATGTCTGGGTACAAGCCTGCATAATTGGTGTCATAGCCTGTACTAGCATCTTCACTCCAGCATAGGTGAGCCCATGAAGGTTTACACATTGGCCTTTTGCCCCTGCCCCTTGCAGTCAGCATGGGGCAGCTTCTCTGCCTCAGCCTGGCTATCTCTCTGCCTGAGAGAGTGATGGAGGTCGCAGATGCTCACTCTGCTTCTCAGTCAGGCCCTGTGTGTGACTGCAATGTCGCTCAGACTGTATCTCACCATCTCTGTGTTTCTGCAGTTCTCCCTGCAGCATTTCTGTTTCCCTTCCCTCTTTATCTCCCATGCTGGGGCTCTCCTCCGTTCCCTCCCAAGGCTCTGTCCACCTCTTCTCTTCCTGGGCCTGCATGTCAGCATCTCCATCTACCTCTCCGCAACTCTCCTCATCTTTGCATATAGTTCAGTACTATTTCCGTATCTTTCCATTGCTTCCCCTCCGGTTTCCTCTCATTCTAAGGCTCTGTCTCTGCCTCCCTCAATATCTTTCAGAGTCTCTACCTCCTCATTTCTTCCATGTCCTCATCTCCGTCCCTCTCCTGTGCTCCTCAGACCTTGGTTTGTCCTTGGCCGCCACAGCTGTCACCCTGTTGAACTTGGTCTGTTTGCGTTCTCAAGGCTCCCTGCAAGCAGGGACTGAGTGCCCAGGACCTAGCACAAGCCCTGATGTCTAAGTAGGTTGTCAACAAAGGTTATTGAATGCACGTGACCCTGTGTTTCATTTTTGTTGTCACTTGTCTCTTCCTCCCTTTCACCATGTCCCTCACCGCCTTGGACACTGGGGGTCCTTTTCTTGAGTCTCCGTGGCTACTCCTCTTCCTTCGTTAGATCTCCTAATATGGATCTCTGACTTGCTCTTTATAAGGACCTTGGTTCTTTCCTTGGCTCTGCCCTTGGTAACAGCTCTGTCTCCTTGCCAAGACACGTTTTATGTTACTTCTGGATTTTCTCTCCTGTTTCTGCATCTGTCTCCCTCATTTCTGAACTCAACCTTTCCTCAATCGCATCAGATTCTCCTCACCTCTACCCTCCCTCCTCTTCTCCCCCCAACCCCCAAACTGGACCCCGGCCTTGCAGCCTTCCCAGCTCAGCCCTGCACCCTCCCCCATAGCGGGCGCATTCGCACCACCACGGTCTTGGCCCCGCCCCCCCCAACAAATCCCGACTTTTCCTAGCCACGCCCCTGCCCTAGTCCCGCCTCGCAAGCGTTGTCTCTCCAGTAGCCCCGCCCCAGAGCCGCTTAGCCCCGCCCCGGTGCGGCCGCACTCCTATCAGAGGCCGCCACCCGCCCCGCCCCGCCCCGCCACCGCGCCTCCTCCAACGACCCGCGCCGCCTACCTGCCGGGTACCGCTCGTTGACCGGCCAGCTGTCCACCTGCAGGGTGGCGTTGCCGCCGCTTCGAGTGAAGCGCACCACGTGGTATTTGCCGTCGCTTACGATGGCGTTGGGCTCGTCGATGGTAATGTCGTCCGTGCCCACGTTAAAGATCACCCCCACGGTGCCCTGGTCCTGGGGACAGGGAGGTGGAGGTCAGCGACCAGAGGGAGCAACGATTCATCCCTTCTAGTGGCTACTCCTGTGACCACCACTAGCCCACCTCGGCAGCACTTTGCAGCTTTACAAGGCACCTTTCCCAGGTCTCAACTGCTGGAGGAGGTCGGCAGGCTTGCTCCCCTTCCCCACATGCAAGGGAGTAACCTGAGGCCAGAGGTGGGGGCAGGCACCGTGGGGTGCAGAGCCTGGGCCCAGAGCGCCTTCCACTAATCACACCTGTCTCTTGCCTTTTGGTTTGTCCTGGATATTCACAAACATTCATAGAGCACCTACTCTGTGCAAGGGCCACTGGGCCCAGACAGGGGTGATCAGGCCAAGCTGGGGACCAGCTCAGGGCATGGAGGGCAGAGGCCTCTCTAAGGCAAGATCAGCAGAGAAGTCCACAGAAGCCGGCCTCTGCCAGAGGAAGGTCTGACCCCCAACCCCTCCGCAGTCCCCAGTCTCCAGCCTCTCCTCCCCCTTATGCTCTGCACCAAGCAGGCCCCCAGGGGGCTCCCACCCACACCAGGGCATTAGCATGCCTCTCTTGGCAGCCTCTCAGGCCCAAAGTAGGTCAGGCTCTGAGTGTGGGGGTGGCCTCTCTGCAGCCATGGGGGTGGAGGTTGGGGGTGTGGACTGTGTGTATGGTGGGATGGACACCAGAAGAGTTGAGGGTCAAACTATGCTAGACTGACCAAGAAGGGGGATCATGGGGGGTGTTGGGGTAGGGGGTGGAGCTAGGGGCTGGGGAAGGACAGGCAGAGGACAGACAGGGACGGAGGCCTGGAGAAGGGGAGCAAAGAGCCTAAGCAATCTCTGGGACCCAGGCCCATGGGACACTCTGCAGAGGCAACCCAGGATCAGCCCAGGAAGAGTTCTGCCTGTCGTGCTAGAGTGGGAGGGAGGGCTTCACCAAACCCTAAATCATGCCAGGCCCTGTGTGGGTACTGCACACGCATGCTCTCTTCCCTACACCAACCCACTGAAGAAGCTCATAGCTCCCCATTTCATCAAGAAAGAGACTGAGGCTCAGCATAGTTAAATAACATCTCAAAATCTTGCAGCTCATGAGAAGGAAGCCCCAGATTTGAACCCCAGCTAGTCTGACTTCAAAGCCAGTGTTCTCTCCCTTTGCCCACCAGTCTAGGAAGACCCTGACTCAAAGAGGTGGGGGTGTGGGATGATCCAAGAGGCTGCTGAGGCCAACCTACCTTCAAGACCAAAGGCATCTAACCAAGCCAATGAAGGCCCACTAGGCACTAAGCCTGAGGCCGTTTCATTTCCCTGCACCTCCCAGCAGCACTCCTGAACGCATCTCAGCCCTCCTCCCACACGGAACAGATACTCACACAGGTTCACTCAGACCCCCTGGCTCACACACTCTCAGGCACCCAGCCCATCATAGAAACACACTACACTCCTGGGGTCTTCTTGAAAGACTGCCCCAGTCTGACCTGGACATGTGGAGCATTCAGCTGCCACCTCCTTCCTGCATCTAGCAGAGCCGAGGGGCTTGGTGACACTGGGGGTGTTGGCAGGGGTGGCTCACAGATGGGGCAAGGGTTAGGGTTTGGCAGAGAGAGTTGGGGGACAAGGTTTGCAGCTGTGGCTCAGGAGACCCATGTCCTATCCCTTCCCACTTGTGGGGTCCAGTTGTCTCCTTCTCAGAACCTGGGAAAACCACATACATATATGCATGCATGCACACTAACACACACATGCATGTACACAGTCATGCATGCAGCCTCTCTCCTCAGATACAGTAAAGCAGGGAAACTGAGGCTGGGCTTGCCTAACAAAGAGTATTAGCAAGCCCCACCTATTCACCACCCACAGACTGACAACATCCCCAGATCCCCAGGGAGACGGGCTGATCATCTGCTCCCCACACACGGGAAGGGAACAGTCGATCCTCCTCGGTACTATTGTTAGTAATAATATCACCCAGAATAGTATCAGCTCCCTGGATGCCTCTGAGGATTTCTCCCCACAGGCTCAGCCCAGGCAGTGATGGTGGTCAAGGAGCACATGCAGTCTGAGAGCAAGGCTGGCAGAGTGCCGGCCGGGGAGCTGGGAGGCAGGACACCTGGGTTTCCTATGAGGCAGTCAAGCTCAGGGCCCTGCACTCCGGGGGAGAGGCAGCTCCCCAGAGCCTCTCCCAGTGTGAAGTCAGTTGTCAGTTCTGTTAAAGTCATTAATTCCTAATTCCCCAATTACCTCATTAGGCGGCGGTGGGGAGAACGCAGCCGCTCCTACAGCAAATAATTATGGGAGTCAAAATTAATTTGGCAAAGTGGAGCGACGCTTTATTAGAAACGTCAAATTGCTTTTCTCTTATTTTGCTGCCGCCTCCCCACTCTCTGAGAGCTGCTACTGACGCTGTGGTGGGAGCTGATGTGTCACCAGGGGAGGAAGGGGTTTGGGGGCTGCCCCCAGGGGGCCTCAGCCCATCTGGTGCCCAACTCCCACCTCATGGCTGGCTCCTCTCATGGACCCCCACCCTTGCCAGGCCTCTCCACCCTCGGGCAGACCCCCGTCTTCCCTGGCCTCTGCCGTACCTGGCACCAGTACTTGTTCCTCCATAGCCTTGCACCATTAAGGCCTGTTCACAACTGTTGGGAGGGAAAAGGAGGAAATCCCTTCTCCTCGCATCCTGATCCCCCTACCCTTTCTCCTCCATACTGGGGGAGCCCTACGCCCTAACCTAACAGGCACAGAGGCACACAGTCCTGCCCAGGTAGCTGATCAGAGATGGTCGGGACACTAGCTAACACAGCATGCTCCCTATGTGCTTCACATAAGTGATCTCCTTCAATCTCCCAACATCCCTCTGTCCTCTTCCTATGCCACTCCATAGATGGGCGAACTGAGGCTCAGACAGCTGCGGTGACTTGCACAAAGACAGCAAGGAAGTGGCAAAGTTGGGATTCAAACCCAGACCATCTACTGCAAGCCATGCAGAGCTTCGCATGAAGGAGAAGAGAGAGAAGGAGCAGCCCTCACAGAGGACACAGGGAAACCCAGTCACACCCGCCACCCAGAAAGGCAACTGAAACAACTGCAAACACCACTCTATGGGGAAATACACATCTATAGATAAACTCCATCAGAAATCATGAGACTCAGTCTCTGTCTTCATCCCCCACTGTCACAGCTGTCTCTCCTGACACACATCACCGTGCATCCAGTCCCACACTGTCGTCTACAGCCACACTGTCTCTCGCTTGCCGGCTGACTCTCGAAGTTCTAGATAACTGCCTGTCCCGCTGACACAGGTACAGAACTTCCAGGCCTCCTCTTGGGCCTGACTGCTGTCCTGCTTGCTAGTCCTCCTTCTGCACCCCTTCCTCATCTGCAGCCACTTCCACCCCAGCTCTGCTCTGCCCACAGGAAGTCTGCCCTCATGCTCCTTCCCTCACACCCTGGTGTTGGGGTGGGGTGGGGTGGGTTGGGGTGCAGACCTGGGATGCTTAAAAGCTATTGTGTAATGAAGGCCAGTGGCTGCGTTCCCAAGCAGATGGGGAGAGATCAGAGCCCAAACAAGCCTCTCCCCTGGCTTGCTCTCTCCCCTTCCAACTAACTATGCCCTCCTGAAAGCCAGGGGCCCCTCACCCAGAGCTTTCCAGCCCACAGAGCCTGGCCAGCCTGCCTGATCCCCACAGCACAGGGGTCCTGGCCAGGGTGGGCATGTGAAATACAGGCAGGGAAACAAGGTGGCTGTTAGGGGCCAGAAATGTACAGATGAAGACTGAGGGCAGAGGCTCGGGATTGAGGACTGTGGGGAGGTGTCAGGGGAGAGGTTGAGACCAGAAATGAAATGGAGCAATACCAGAGGTCATAGGGAAGGGTGTAGGGCAGAGCCAGAGATGGAGGAAAGGGCAGGGAAAGAAAAGGGGCCACTTGCAGACTAGAGTTCGACAAGACTCCAAATGGTGAGTCAAGGAGCTGCAGATATGGTAGGAGGCCCAGAGGGAGACCCTGGGAAGGAACCAAGGTCAAGGTGGGTAGCAGGCACAGGGAGGGGCTAGGGCATCTCCCTGTGGAGCTGAGCAGAGAAAGGCAGAGCCAGGTGGGAGCCGAGGTCAGGGTGAGGATGTGGGGCTGGGCCAAGAGGTCAGTGAGGAGTGAACCTGGCTAGAGAGGCAGTAAAGGAGACAGGGTAAGGGGGCTGCTGGGAGGGCAAAGGTCACGGAAGCAGAAGTCAAGGGCAGCATAGAGGCAGGGGCAGAATCCAGAGGCAAGATGAAGCTGCAAGGGTGGGTTGGCCTGGGGCAGGTAAGTATGAAGGAGGGGCAGGAATAGGTGCAGGACACGGTGGGCTGGCCTAGCTGGTCTAGGAGAGAGCAGGCAACAGCCCAGGGGAAGTCACAAATATGGGACACCTCCAAAGGCTACAGGAGAATGGCCTGGAAGTCCCAAAGAGGCCCTTGACTACTTTTAGGAAGGTCAGAAAACACAGGTGGTCTCGGGGAGTGGGGAGCTGGAGAAATTCGAATCAGATGGAAGGGTGGATCTGGGAGTCTTGGTGAATAACTGAGAGAGGGAAGGGTCTCAGAAGCAGAACTTCTTAGCAGGAAGCTCCAGCAATGAGGGAACAGAGGTTCTGAGGGTTCCCCATGAGGGAAGACTTGAGGTGCTGATCCCATGGCAATGAGGGGCTGAACTGATTTGGGAGCAAGAAGCTTGAGGTTGAAGGGTTGGGGCCCAGGGTCCTTACGATGTGCAGCTGCAGGTAGTCTCCAAGGCCGGAGGCGCTGTCCACCCGCACCAGCACAGCGCTCCGCTGGTGGGTGCTGAAGCCCACGGCCAGGCGATCCATCCTCGTGCTGGGCCTGTCATTGGGGGGCCACGTGTAGGTGATGAGTGCTCCCCCCTTCCCAAAGATGTATGTGGTCCCGGCTGCAGAGAGAAGGAAAGGGAGACAAGAAGAAATGACATCAGGAGGACGAGGTCAGCAGGTCCTCAGGGTTGTGACCAGAGGGATGGAACCCCAGGTCTAGATGTGGGACTTCAGCTGTGATACCCACAGCACCAACCGGCCCTGCCACCCCAGGGAGCAGTTGGCAGGCGGGTGCCTGGGTGAGAGCCTGTGCACACACACAGACAGATGTAGCTGCCTCATCAAGAATGCTAGCTTTAATTACAGCAAAACAGAGAGGTAATAGAGTGACACAGAGAGAGAGCCCAGAGAGAAGCTGCAAGGAGACTGAGAAGACAAGAGTGCTGTGGGCAGGAAGGACCCAGGGGGCCCAGTCCTGACTAGCTCCACTTCTCCCAGGCCTGGCAGAGGTGACAGATCCAAGGTGTGTGCTTCTTTGGGGCCAGAGCTGAGCAGGTACCAAGGAACCCCAGGTGATGGCAGGAAGATGAGCAGAGCTGTGTGCAGCTCTGACTCACGGCCAGAGCTGGCGCCCTCCAACATCCCCCATCCCCACCCTTCTCCTGGCTTGCCCAGGACTCCCTGCTTCCGCCCTCACCCAGGGGGCTGCCTGGGTCCCAAAGCAGGAAGGTCCTGGAGCCCTGCCCAGAAAGGAAGAGACAGCCATGGGGTGGGGATGGGGGAGGGGGGAGAGGGGAGATTGACAGCCAGAGGAGGAAGGAGGCAGAGAGACAGATGGACAGAGAAGGACAGAGAGGGGTGTAAGTGAGAGAAACAGGAGAGTGGGAGCCGGAGATGAAGGCTCCCTCTCCCAGCCCTCCCCTATCCAACCCTCTCTCCCCTTCTCCTTCTCTTCTTCGCCAGCCGGCTGCTGGGGGCGGGTGTGAGGTCCCTAACGATCTCAGCCCCAAAATAAACCCCATTAGTCGCCATGTTCCCTCCTGCAGCTGACTGAGCTCTCTGGGGGTGGGGGTGGGAGGCTGGTCACCCAGTTTCCCGGAAAGGAGCCTTGTCTGGGAGGCCTGGAGGACTAGTACTCCATGGCCTGCAGAGAAGGGAAGGGAAGAGAACAATCTTGCATTCTTTAGAACATAAATGGAGCAGATGAGATTCATAAAATGCTTAATTAAATAATTAGCCACTACCGACTCCTCACAAAGCACTTCTTGTGAGGAGAGGTGTTCAAGGGAGGACTTAAGAAGGAGAGAAACAGATGAGGCCTAAGGGCAAAAGCTTAGACAGGGAGAAAATGTCAGTCTAGGGGTGGGGGAACTCTGGAGTCAGGAACTAGGAGCCTGTGGTGGGGGGCAGGAGGGCCTGCAGCACTTCTAAGGAGCAGGCCTTGCCAGCAGCCAAAGAGGTGGCCCAGTTGGTAACATTAGGCTGGGTTCCCTCAGGTACCTTGGGGTCTCTCGCCTCAGGGACTTGAACCTTCTTGTAGTTGGGGGAATCAGGGGTGAGGAGGCTCTATCCCAGGGAGCTCCTAGGACCCCAAAGGGGAGGGGCTGCCTGAGTGCTTTGGGGGGAGCCACTGTCTGCAGGCCCAGGGAGGTGCTGAGGAGAGAAGGGAAGATTGTTGCCTGGTTCCCAAAGAGGTAGTGAGGCCAGCAGGGGGTTGGGGGAAGCAGGAGCCATGGGTCCCCTTGCTGTTCCCCAGAGCACCCACCATCAACACCTTCCATCTCCCCAGAGTGAGAGGTGACCCTGGGAGGAAGGGCAGGAGGGAAAGAACAACCTGGATGTCTAATAAGTGACATCTCACCTCTGCCTGTGGCCAAGAAACCACCCCCAGCAGACAGAGGGGGCTTAGCTCTGCTCCCCCCAGACCCAGGTGTCCTTTCTACCTGAGGGCCCTGGAGCACAGTGGTGAGCACTGAACCCTCAGGATGGGGCCCCAAGTCGAGGGTGGAGAGTTGGCTGACAGTGGGGTATGCAGTGAGCCCCACCCCCACCCCATGTGGTCACCTGCCTGGAAGGGCAGGGCCTGGAGGCAGGGAGCCCAGTAGGCCTCAGCCGGTAACAGTCTCTCCACTCCCAGCACTGCAGCACTCCGGAAAATCGGCTGTTTCCATGACAACTGTAATACCCAGGGTCCTCCTCCCCCCTCCACACAAGCTGCACATCTGAATTTGGGGGGTGGGGCGGGCCAGGGGAGCAGAGATGCTGACCTTCCTCCACACACATTCCTACCCTCACCTTCCTGATCAGAGGCTGCAGCCTCTTCACCCCTGGGCTCCAGGGCCTCCCATTCAGAGAAGGCTTTATTGGGTTTCTTGGTCCCTCAGACCAGGGAAGGAAACCAAGTCTACCTGCAGGCTGCCTCCAAATCCCCCAGGTCTAGGAGAAAAGAGGCCCTTTCTCTTCACTTCCCACCCCAGATCCCAGACAGCAAGCACATCACCATGGACAGAGCCCTGTCTGTGCCCAGAAAGGGCGGGAGGAAAAAGCCGGCCAAAGGCCCCACTGGGCAGGCAGTGAGGCAGGAGGGATCAGAGGCGGTGCCCAGCGCCCAAGCCCCAGGCCCCACACCTACACACAGGCGGCGACGCACCCAGCTGCACACAAAGACCCAGCGTGGAGAGGCAGACCCCCGACAGGAGGCAAAGCAGCCGGGAAACATGGCGGTGAAGGCACAAAGACAGACCAGGGAAGGCGGCCCCAGGACAGGGGCTGGCCAAGCGTGGGACAGGGCGCACGCGTCCCCGCCCCCGAGGCCCGCGGCGCACAGGCTGCCCAAGCACAGACCTCCCCTGGGATTTATCACCCAGCTGTTCTCACACTGCAGCCAGTATATTACGCTGGGCGGGCCTGTTAAAGCCTAAGGGCGTTTATTACACTGTGGGGGGACGGGGCGGAGAGACACCTCTTGGGCAGAAGAGGTGAAGGATGAATGGTTTATTGGACTGGGGCGGCAGTAATTACCCTAGGGAGACATTTCTCTCCCCAGCACCACGGCTGCCTCCGGAGCGCAGAAGGCTGGGGTTCGGGAGACCGCGGGGCTGGGAGGCGTGGCTTCCGCCAGGCCCCTCCCCGGCCGCGCTCCGGAGGCGCCTTCAGCCTCTCACTCCGGCAAGCTGTCCTCGGCCCTGCCCACGGACTCCCCCAGGGAAGGCACAGCTGTCTTCTAGGAGACACGGAGCCCAAAATAGGGCACCACATCTAGAACCTGATAGGCTCCAGAAAGGGTTTGAAAGGCAAGAGGGGCCTAAGCCAAGGCCCAAAAATGTTGCCCAAGGGTGGTGTAGACCAATTGTTTTTGACCTCCCTAGGAAACCACCAGTGAGCTGAATTGTGCATAACATTTCAGAGAGAACTACACACCTGAAGCCTAAGGCAAGAGAGCCTCTGGCCAAACACAAGATGCCATAGGCCCAGGTTTGGCACCTTCTGCCCACGTCCAATATAGTCTCCTCAATACCTCCTAGACCCAGAAATTCACGGATCCAGTGAAATATTCTAAATGTTCAAGAATATTCCATGCAGTCCCCCACACACCTGCATTCTAGAAAAAAACCAACCAACCATTAATAATGGTTAGCTAATCCAGACCCAAGAAACATAATCATCCATGTAGAAAACCACCCATGTAGTGATCCCCCTGTGGTTAAAACTACATGTGCAGAACCTCTGCCTGCCTGTGTGTCTGCAGCATCTGAAGCCATGAAAGAAAATCTTGTGGAAGATCTAGACTTGTGAGAGGATAAAACATCCTGCACAACCCAGAAAAGCCATGGCCCTAGTGCTCACAGCCCAAACCAGTGCTTTGTACATGAACCTTTACATCCCAGATGGGGAGATCTCTACTGGTCCAGATCCCTGTGCTCAGCTGTCTCTTGATCTAGGATCCCAGAACACAGCCTTTCAATTCCTAACCTCCTGCTTGGCCATAAACCATTCAGTCAGAAATCCAAGTTAACACACCCTGTTCAAAATCAAAATAAATGCTAGCCCCCTTAATAAGCTGGAGTGATAAACCTGGAACCCATGGAAGCTACCGACTCAGAACTTAGCAGGGATTGACCACTCCATTCCTGGCCCGAGAGTACCAGAAATGAACACGGTGGGGTGGGAGGAACCTCAAGGACTCTGAAACCAGAATTGGGGATCCAGGACCAGGAGAGTGTCACCCCTGGGCTCAGCTCATTTTTAGGACCCAGGTGTGCCAGTCCTCCCATGCCCCAGACAGACATCAGGTACAGGAGTGGCAATGGGTGTCTGGCAGGTAAGGACATTATGTAACAAGAGGGGTTGGGGGGGATGTCAGGGTAAATGGGAGATGGTGTGAAGAGAAGAGAGGAGAGAAGGCAAGTAGAAACACAGTGAGACCCTGTGGAGGCAAGTGGAGAAGCTGGTGCAGAAAGGAGAGAGGCTGCCTCCCACTGGGAATGCTAGGGAGACACTGGGCAGAGAGGAAGCCTGGCTTGGAAAGGCCTCCTGAGCTGGCCTGGTCCTCTAGCTAAGGGTAGGGTCCCAAGAAAAGCCTGTCTTTTCACCTCTCCCACCATGGTTAATGGTTAATGGGAGCAAAGGTGGGGTTCAGCCAGGACCGGTGGCCTCATCCCTTCTCCTCCTTTCCTTGGGCCCTCGTCCTTCCTCTCAGCTGCCCCACCCTTCGCAGGCTCCTCCCCCACACCTCCCACCCCCTTCTATCACCATCCTGGAGCACCCTCCAGATGGCTCTTCCTGTTTCCACTAGGCACTGGTCCTCTTTCTCCTCTGCACAGCAAAGGGGTGGCTGTCTCTGAGGTGATCCTAAGGCCGACATTCCATACCCTGTCCTCCATACTCTTCTGGCCACTTTCATTCCCTCTGTCCAGCTTTTTCTCCTTCACAGAATCTTCCTTGGGCACTCTGGCTCCCAGGCCCTCCTTCCTACCTGCTCAGCGTCCCTCAGCCAGGTCCTCTCTCCTACACCTTCCTCTTCCACACTCTCTTCATCCTGCAAAGCTCCCCAGTATCCCTGACTTCCTTTACCTATCTGACTCCTTCATGCTTTGCCTCACTGCCCAGAAAGACCATGGCCTATCTGGGCACCTTTGGGGGCAACATTGGGCCTCAAGGGAGCCAGAAGGAGACAATGAAAGGGGAAGGAAGGTAACAAAGAGCCAAAGAGTTCCTGGGGAGGGGGAGGGAGTTAAGGTCCAGGAGCAAGGGGTTGGGTGGGGTCATGGAAGAAGAGAAGGAAACCGAAGAGTGTTGCCTGAGAGGAGCCGGGTGGGACAGATAAGATGAGGCAAACTGTATTGGGGATGAGAGAATAAAAGAATGGAGGAAAGAGTTTGAAGGAGTGCTCCAGGGAAATTGGATGAAGAGAAAACAGAAGCATGAAAAGGGAGATAAAAATAAAGTAGGAGAAAAGGAAGAAGACAAGCAAATGAGCAGAAAGATTGGAGGTGATACGGTGGCAGGATTGGGAAGCAAAGAGGGACTGGCATGGAGCAAGAATGGGGAGGCAACCAGGGGCACAGATGGGAAAGGTGAAAATACAGGAATGGAAGATGATGGAGGAACAAAAATGGAGTAAAGAATGAGAGGGGATGGACAGACAGAAACAGGAAGTGATGAGGGTACAAGGATAGGAAGGGAGAGAAGTGCAGAAATGGGAGGCCACCTGGGTACAAAGCGAGAACTGATGAAGGCACAGTGATGAGAGGGAATGGGAGCATGGAGGTGTCAGAGAATCCCGATGGGAGGCGACGGACATGGAAGGTGAGGAGAGACGGGCACAGAGGGGAGAGGACATGGATAGGAGGACAGGTATGTGAGGTGTTGGGAGCACAGGGATGGGATGAGATGGGATAGGATGGGATGGGATGGAGGCACAGAAATGGGAGGTGAGAGAGATACAGAGATAGAGGTAATGGGGCTACCCTCTGAAAGGTAATGACAAGGTGCAGAGATGGGAAGTGATGAGTAGACTAAAATGGGAGGTGAGGAGGTCCCTGGGATGCAAGTGACAGAAGCCCTGAGAGGGAATGTGGAAGGACTGAGGTGGAAAGTGATGGGGCTGACATGAGATGAAATAAAATGTGAAGAGGGCCAGATGTAGAAGGTAATGGGGAGGACAGAGCTTGGGAGTGATGGGGGCACAGAGTATGGAGGACAGAGATGGAAGATGACAGGTACAGAGGTGAGAAGAGATGGCATGCAGAGAATCTTAGGTGTCTAAGATATGAAGGGATGGGGGGCCTGAGATGGGGCTGAGGGAGGATGGAAATGAGAAGATGATGGGGTCTGAGAAGGAAGGTGAAGTTTTTCGATAGATGGTTATGAGGGGCAGAGATAGGAGGTGATTGTAAGTGGACAGCGATAGAGGACTGACACAGGAGGGGAAGCCTGGAAACGGGAAGTGCTGGGCCTACAGAGGTGAGATGCTGGGGGTCAGAGGTAGAGACAGAGCAGAGATGAGGGGACATGGAGGGGAGACACTAGAGATTAGGGGAACAGGATGGGAGAATGGCGGGACAATGGAGTGAGTTGGGAAGTGATGGAAGGCCAGTCATGGGAAAAGAAAGGAAGGTTGCTGGAGGGATGGAGGTAAAACAGAGACATACATGAAGAGGTCAAGGAGGAAGAGACATGTCAGAGGCAGAGATGACAGATGTGACAGAGGTGGGAGGGAGGTGAAGGGGGAGAGATGACAGACCAGCGATGGAAGGGTGAGGGTGAGGCAGAGGTGGAGGCAAGACAGGTGGAGAGATGATAAGGGGCCGAGATGGAGGAGGTGATGTGGAAGAGAAATGGAAGGCAGAGCTGCACGGAAAGGATGAAAGGACAGACAAGGAGGCGAGGGTAAGGAAGTAGAAGGAGATAATGAACCAGACCTAGGGGTAAGCAGGTTTAGGTGAGGCCAGGAAGCAAAGTGCTGAAGACAGAGATGAGGGTGATGGGGGAGAGGAGAGATGGAGGCAAGGGTGGGGCTGAGATGATGGGAGCTGGAGATTGGAGGTGAAGGGGCTCCGGGACGCAAAGCAGAGGGGCTGGGCTCGGCGTGCACAGCTGGGGTGGGGCCCGCGGGGGCCCAGCTGCGCACACGGGAAGCGCCCCCCGCCCCCGGGCCAACCGGGTGGCCGACATCTACAGTGCCACTTACCGTGGCCGCCGCGGGTGAGGAAGGGCATGCGGTTGATGGCGATGGGCACGGTGCCGTGCTTGCTGTGGAAGTGGTGGACGTGGTGGGTGGTGCTGAGGCTGGAGGAGACCCGGGCCCCTTCGGCCGCCCCCAGCAGCAGCAGCAGCAACAGCGGCAACAGCGGCAGCAGAGGTGGCGGCGGCGGCGGTGGCGGCGGCGGCAGGGGCCCAGCCAGGGCCGGGGGGCGGCGCGGGCACCCCCCCGGCCCGCTCCCCCCTGGGGGCATTTCGGCCCGGGGGCGACCGCCTCACAGCCCCATGGCCGGCGGCGGGGACGCGGGGCTGCGCAGCCCCGCGAAGCCCCCCTCCGGCTCCGAGCTCCGGAAGCGGGGTAGGGATGAAGCGGAGGTAAACCAGGGCCCAAGCCTCGGTCCGGAGCCAACAAAATCAACTGGATCCCGCCGGGAAATCGGGGGTCCGCGGAGCGGCAACGCCAAGGTCCAGGATGCCTGGGTCCATCGCGAGGAGCTAGGGGTCTCTCTGCATCCCGGCGGGGTCGGAGCGGCGCAGAGGGCCGTCAGAAACCCGGGGGAGCGCCCGGGGGAGGGGGCATGGTGCCGAGTGGAGAGGGAGGGGAGCGCGGGGGCCAAGCAGGGAGGGGAGAGCGAGGGAAATCCTGCGGAAAAACCGAGCCGGGGAGGGGGGCGGTGCGGGCTGGAGGAGAGAAGAGGGACGGAGGCCTGGTTCCCCCGAAAGCGGGAGACCGACGGCGACTGGGGCCGGCCGCGCCGCTGCTGCCGCTGCCGCCCGACGGAGGCCGGGGGAAAGGAGGGAGCGGCCGGGGGAGGGGGGGCGGGAGAAGGGGGAAGGGAAGCAAATCCGGGTGATGGGGGGAAGAAGGGATAGGAGAGGAGGGGATGGGAGAGGAGGGGAGCGGGGCTGAGCCGAGGAAAGGCGCGAGCCTGCGAGATTCCGGCGGAGAGATGGAGGCAGCGAAGTGTTGCTGCAGAGGCTGAGAGGGCTGGAAAGGAGAGGGAGGGAGGGAGAGAGGGAGAGAGGAAGGGAGGGAGGGAAGGAGGAGAGCGGAGAGGGGAGGGGAAGCGCGGGAGGAGGAGGGGGCAGGGCGGAGGGACCAGAGCGGCTCCCGATCTGCGGGCGGCGCTGGGCAGCTCAGCCGCGCGGCACCTGGCTAGCCCGCGCTCCGCGCTCGCCTCTCCTCTGCGCGCGCCCGCCCCTCCCCCGCGCCTGGACGCGCGCGCTCCTCCTGCACCCCCCGTCCTGGAGAAGGGACCCTGCTGAATAATGGAACGGGATTGAGGCTAACAAGAGAGGCCACTTTCTTCCTCCCCAACCACCCCACCTGGATGAACCCCAATAATGCTCTCTGGCACAGCCTGCTGAGATGCCGCGGCGGCCACCTCTGCACGCACCCCTCGCAACGCACGTGCACACTGAGATGTGTATCGGCTTGGGTATGGAGACATCCACGTGCCCATACGGGCACAGTGTGCGGGTAGGCACACAGGCTCAGACACATACATGCATGCATGTGCTCACAGACACTGGCACACCAACTCACTCTCAGGGGAGCATATACACATGCTCACGGGGCATACATGCGTGCACACACACGTTTGATCACAGGACATGAATGGCCAACATACACACAGACATCCCTGCCCCCCAAGCTCACCCTCCAAAATAGGATCCACAGCATACAGTGCACCCAGAGCCTTCAAGGTACTCAGGAGTAAGATATGCCACACATGTACAACTCCTCACCACCTCCCCAAAAAGCTGCTCCCCCAGCCCCCTGCACAAGCCTCTCCTGGACTCCTCCAATCCTTCCTCTCCACTCCCACTGCCCCTCCCCCAGCTCCAACCTCTCCCTCCATGGGGGTATCTAGAGGACACCTGCCCACTGAGTGTCCCATTTAGGACAAAACCCTTCCTGGGCCACCTATGTCAAGCTGAGGAAACCACTTCTCCTTCAGGATGCCCTCCAATTGGGATCTGTCCCCCAAACTTTTGGACGCTCTGGAAAGCACCTGTGGCCCCAGAGGTAAGCACAGAGAGACTCCTTTCCTGTCACCCGGTCGTCACCTGGTCGTACGCACCAACCTGCTCGGACAGGGGAGAGAGTGGGAAGGCAGAGGGTAGGAGGAGGAGGGAAAGGAGGAGAGAGGTGGATAGGGCACCTGGAGGAGCTGAAGAAACAGTGCAGCAGAGTGAGGAGGAGGGCTGGGTAAGGAAAGGACAGGAGGCAGGGGTGGGTGAAGTGAGAAAGGGGAGGGCTGGGACAGAGGAGGCTGGGAGGGGCTGCAGAGAGCTGGCTCCTGTTTATTGATTCTGAACTCCATTTGGGAGCAAAAACTGTCACCACGAGCCCCATGTGCCACCCCCAGCTCCAGGATGCAGTCAGGACCCAGGACATCTCCCCAGTGCTGCTGCCAGTCCTCCATCCCTACTACATGCCAGGGCTGGATTTGGCCCCCAGGCCTTTAGAAGTGAAGAAAGCGGTCCTCAGAGGCACCCAGAGGAGGCTTCCGGTGGTGCAGGGCCCCGAGCTGAAGGAGAGACTGCACGCCAGGAGCAGGGCTGGGGCCCCCAGAGGCCACGTCCTCCTGCCCTCTCTATCCCGTTCTGGGGCCCCTGGATCTGGAATATAGACTGACACAGCTCTGAGCAGGCAGAAAATGTATGGTCCCACAGGGAGGGAGGGAGAAGCCGGTGGCGAGAGAAAAGGAAGGGAAACCGCCTAGAGACCAATCAATACCAGTGAGTGGGAACTGGAGAGAGATGGGGGGGCCAAGGCTGAGAAGGGAGGAGGAGACATAGAGGGTAAAAAAGAAGGGAGAGACAGAGATATGCAAGAGATCAATAGAGGCCGCAGAGATGAACAGAGACAGGGAAGCAGAGATGGTAAGGAATTGACCGCCTGGGAGAGGCAGGAGACAGGCTCTGAAAAACAGAGGAGCAAGGACGCCTGATGGGAACACCTCGGTCCCAAATCTCAGCCCTGGGAAGAGTCTCTTTTTAGCTACCCTTTCTCATTTCATATTCTCTTTTTCATTTGCTGTCCAATTTCGTCCATTCATCTTTTCTCTCCTGTCTTCCCAGAGCAGACACTCATAAGCCTTAAAGGAACACAAAGTCCCCTGCACCCCCAGGAGTAGTCCCCATGTCACAGATGGAGAAATTGAGGTGGTAAGTGGGGAGAAGTTGTTCTGAAGTTGTGACCTCTCCTGACCCTATTCTCTCCTCCACCAGACAGCTCCACCCCCCAGCTCCACCCTTCAGAGGACAGGCCCTGCTCCTTCCACCTTTGCCATTTCCACCCTCCTTCCTCTCTTGAAACCAGGGCCTGCCTGCGCCCCCAGGGCCTCCCACGGGTGAAAGCAGAGCTAACTGAACAGGTCTCTCTGCTGGGTTCCTGCCTGACCTTGTACATCACAGGGCCCCAAGAAGACGTGCCATAGAAAGAGAGCATGAAAAACCAGAGACAAGCTAGGAAGGAGGAGTAGCCCTGGGAGAAGACAGGATTGGGCCCCACTCCCAAGATTCCTGCCCTGCCCTCCAGGGGCGGAGATCTCAGCACTACCCCAGAGCCAGAGCTCAGAGCAGCAGCACACTGAGCCCTGTGGCCCCCAGGTTGCACCCACCTTGTCTTAGCTCCACAGCTTTGCAGAGACCAGTGCTTGGGGATGGTGACGCCTCCCAAGATGCGCCCTGCTCCCCAGCCCCAATTCTCCCTCCCTCCCACCAGCCTGGAACCCAAAGAAGTTGCTCTTCCCATCCCTGCTGAAAGGTGGCACAACCCCCACTTCCCATCCATCTCATGCCCCCTTTCCAGAAGGCTCCGCTGTGTGGGAGTGAAGCAGTGGCGACGGGCAGCAGCGCTTCGTGATCCTGATTTCTTCCACCCCAGGCAAGAGGTGCCCACCATGGGTACCACCACCACCCCCCCGGGGACTAAATGAGCAGCAGGGAGTGACAAACAGTCAGGCGCACCTAAGTTCCAGCCAAGCTCTACCATCAACCCTCTGTGACTTGGGGTGAGTAACTGCCTCTTACTGAGGTCTGGGTTTCCTTATCAGTTAAACACAAAGCCCACTGCCTTCTCTGAGGATGAAATTAAAAGGGCCTTGTAAGCAGCAAAACATGAAACTATTAGTGGGGAGTGTTACTATTAAGCAATGAAGTTACTATCATCTCCAGATCTGTGCAAAGCTGAGTTAGCTGGAGGGGAAGAGATCCAGCCACAGGCAGGTCTCCATGCCTTGGCAGTCAGGGCTGGAACACCCTCAGCTGGCCATTGTCTGGAGGCTTTGGAAGGCACAGAGAGCAGCAGGTCAAGTGAGGAAAATCTTGCGAGACAGAGTGGGGATGTGGTGGTACCCAAGGGCTGGACATGCCTAAGAACACGAGGAAAGCACTGAAGGAGATGGGGTAGACATGTTTTTCAAAGGGGAAAGAAAAACTAACACCACCCAAGAGCTCCTGGACCCAGTGGTTTTCTCCTGTAAGAAACTCAGGACTCATGCCCAGGTGATGCAGGTCCCGCGGCGTGGTATGGAGGCAAAGACACTGACCGGAGTCTCACCCCAAATCTGCTATGAACTACCTCCAGAAATCGACTGTCCCTCTCCAGCCGTATTCCATGTCTGTAAAATGGAGACGCTCCGTTGTGTGTGTGTGTGTGTATGTGTGTGTGTGTGTGCATGTGTGTGTTTCTTCCCAGGCAGCTGACTTTTCTGCTTGGTCTCTCAGCAGGACCCCAGGGAAGATGATTCAAGCAATGCTGAGGAGGGTGCACTCTGCCCACCCACTCCAGCCCAATCATCCAAGGGAAATGCCAAAGCTACCCCACAGAGTAGAAGGTTGCCTCCCTGCCATTCCTGCCTCAGCTGCCCTCCCTCTGCATGGCTCTAACCAGCTGTAGGCCACCAACCGCTAAGGACTAGGAGCTGCTGCTGAACCTGCCCTCTCTGGGGAGGGGCCTCAAACAGAATGCAAGTTGGCAATCAAATGTCCAGCCTAGGAGGAAAAGAACCAAGCGAAGACAGTAGGGAGTGACCTTGTGGCTCAAGGGGACAAACTGCAGCTGGGATTATTGGGGAAGAAAGAGGAGCCCATTCAGGGAAACCAGCTGTCCAGCAGCCTGGCCTCCTGGAAGCCTCCAGAGCCTGTCCTCTGGGGTGTGGTCCTGCTCTCAGCAGGAAATAGATTCCCACTTCATGCCCTGAGGGCACCAAATGGGGTGCAGGTTGTTAACAGCCCCCCTCCCTGTGCAATAGTGTGTCTGTGTGAGGTACAAGTACATGTAAGGCCATCACCAAAACCACACAGGACAGCAGCAAGTTCACCCCACTGAGGCCAACACCTTTGGTTTTGGGTGAAGGGAGCAGAGTCCCACCAGCTGAGAACAAGGAGGAGAGGCCATCTATCAGTGGGTTCCCCCAGAGCTTCAGGCAGCAGCAATCCTGCACAGCCCTAGGAGAAAGACCCTATGAGGGGACAGCAGGCCACAGTTCCCCTGGGACTCTGCAGACAAGGGATGAGAAGGAAGCAAGCAGCTCAGCTCCTGAATGCTCAGAGGCCTTGTTTCCTCCCTGGCAGCCCCTATGGCTGGGAACAGACCCTGGTCCCCCCAAACCGCCCCCCAGCCCTCCCAGGCACTCACGATCATTGCAGACAGGGCCTCCATAGGAAGTCATGGTGCAGTCGCAAGTGAAGCCATCCCACTGCTGCAAGCAGACGCCCTGGTTGGCACAGGACTCTTCAGTGCAGGTGGTGCTGGGGCCTGGAAGGGGCAAGAGAAAGAAACACCCCTGGCTCAGCCAAGCCTCCTCTCTTCCCAGGAGGTGCGGAAGCTTCAGAGCCAGGCAGAGAGGTCCTACTCTGAGCTCTGCCTGGCTGAAAGGGCCAAGTACTGATGAGAGGGATTGGGGCAGAGGGGTCAGGTCTGCTAGGCTTGGCCTTGGACTGTGACAAGGGGCCAGGGTGTGAGACAACAGGGAGGGCAAGTGACCCTTCACACACCTGTATCCCTGCCCCAGAACTGTGGGGGCAAGCTCCCATAAGGCCTGAGAAGGAAGGCCCCTTTGCAGAGCAGAGGCTACCTGCCCTGGTCTGCCTCTGCAGCTGGCCATCCTGTAGCCAGTAGGGCCACGCCTCACTCCTCCACTCTCCACTCACCATCACAGCCCCTCTCCACCTGCCCAATGCGGTGCAGGGCGTCGGCGATGAGGTCTGGGAGACGTCCGTTGAGGTCCACTGAGGCCAGGCAGCCCTGAAAGCCATCCCGGGAGGCCACCAGCTTGGGCAGGTTGCTGAACATATTCTTGCTCAGACCGCCAATGTACAACTCCCCTGCAAAGGGAATGGGTCAACCAAGGCATCCAGGTCCCCATTCCCCTCCCAAGACAATGGCATCTGGCTGTCAGGTCCTCCCACCCCTCTCAGGCTGTCTGTGTTCCATCCCAGATTCCAGGTCCCTGACAGAGATCCAGAGACCTGCACAACCCACACCCCACCATACACTTCTTCCTTCTCCACTTTGCCATCTGCCTGCTCCCCTCCCAGAGAAGCCCAGATGCCTGGGAGAGTGGGGGCTGGGGGACAGCTGGAGGAACCTGCTCTGTGCTCCCTCCCACACATTTGATTCCAGTTCCGGCCCGTAATCAGGGCCTTTCATAGATGCGCAGCCCGATCCCCTCCACCCCCATTCCCTCCCTCCCAAAGTTTCCCATTCCCAGAAGTCCTTCAAGCCTTTCCCAACTGTTGGGCTCTCTCCTAGGGAGTTCAAAGCCCAGCTCCCTTCCCCCAACAACTAGGGCTTGGCCTTGGGACTCTAGGAAGTTCTCCTCTGCAACACCTGATCCCCTTCCACAGAGCCTAACTCCCTGGAATCCCTGGAAGCCCTAGCCAGCTCACAGCCGAGCTTCAGTCAAGACACTGGTAGGTCTGCTGCCCTGGCTATCGGCTCAGTACAACACAAGACCCGCCAAGATAACCCCTGGGTTTGCTGCCACTTTGGATTATCTGTGACACATCGCCCCCTTCTGAGAGCAAGGGGAATTCACAGCACTATGTCAAGAGATCTGACAGATCTCAGATCTGGGGGAGTGGGGCAGTTAGTTCCATGGTCTCTGAGGACCCTCCCCAAGCTCTGACAGTTTGAGGCAGACTGATGCCCAGGAGTTCCTATGGGGCTGACGGCTGCTTTGGGCATGTGCAAGAAGGTAGATCACATTGCCCTCAGTAGGCTCTGGAAAAGCCGCATCTTTCCTGTCCCAGTGCTCAGGCCTTAGCTCACCCTCCTCTTCCCTGATCTCTCAGTCACCCATTCTGGGGGCAGGCAATGACTGCTTCAATGACCACTGAAGAGGCCTTGGGGAATGCGGCACCCTGATGTGACCCTGAGCACACCAGGGAAGCCTAGGTCCAAAATGTCTCCAAGCTAGCCCAGCCAATGCCCAAGACAGGTGACTCAGGGACTCTAGCTCCTGCTACGTCCTCTGCCCCATAGCATCTACCTCACCCAGGAGGATGCTAAGCTCCCTACTCTCACTCCAGCCCTCAACCAACATAGGCTTCTCAACCTTGGAGGCCCAGGAGGTCCTTGGAGGGCCTGGGCTACCTACTCCTAGCTCTGGAATGAGGCCACCAAGCACCCTGTGAGATGCATCCTGCAACCAGGCTTTCAGTGGTGAGATGCAGACTCGCAAGAGAGCCAAGCAGAACTTGGACAGGAAAATGTCAGGCTGGACATAGCGGAGACAGGGAAAGAGAGGTGGAAACTGCAGGCAGGGAACCGAGGGAAGCAGCATCGCAGGAATGGGGTGATCTCGCTGGGGTGAGGGGTATCTGGGCTAGGGCCAGGCCTTCTCCAGAGGGCCCAGCCCCACCTTTGAGATCGAGGTTTCGGGCGCCATTGGAGTGCTGCGTGACAGTGCGGGAGTCAATCTTGAGCGTATGCACGTTGCCTGGGTCCCTGGACACCACCACGTTGTGCCACTGGTTGTCATTGACTGGTTTGTCTGAGTTCCCCTTCATCAATGATGGGCCATTCCCCAGGTCAAACACGTAGTGGATGTACCTGCCCCACAGTAGGGAAGAGACACTGGGTCAGGGCGGGGGTGATGCTGGGAAGGTGGGGTGAGGAGGAGCTATGGCTGGCAGGGGTCCTAGATGCCATGGGAAGAAGGGATTGAGAGGGAGACCCCAGAGGAGAGGGACCAAAGCCAATGGCAAGAGGGCAATGGTGTGAGGTCCTGTCATGGGGAGAATGTAAAGAAGGAGGGCCACCAAGGAGCTGGCTCTTGTGACACAAGCTCAGAAGAGGAGCTAGAGGGGAGAGGTTTGTGGGTCAGCAGGGTCCTCTGGAGGCAGGGACTGGGCTGCTCTGGGGTGGGGTCCCCTAAGGCAATGGAGGGGCAAGACTGACTTCTGCCTGTAGAGAAGGTGACAGTGGACAGAGAACAGATATAACAGGGAACTCTGGCAAGGAAGCAGATGGGGAGTCAGCAGTGGAAGAGGGTGTGCTTCTCCATCTTGGCTGAAGAGGGAGCCTCTTGACTTATGGTCAGGGACCTGAATCTTGGCTTGTGATCTGGGGGGATCAGACACCTCGGCCAGTAGCCGGGGGAGCTGTATGTGGTTCAGCAGGGGGAGGGGGCCACCTCCTTGACAGCAGTGCAATGCCCAGCCCCTTACCCCTTGACCAGCTCGATGACAATGAAGTCATTGCCGTTGCCCGAGTTGAACAGAAGAAGTCCATCAGGGGCCGTGGTCTTGAACTGGAAAAAGAGGTGCATGGAAGCATAGGCTTGGAGCGTGGCGAGTGCCAGGTAGCTGCTGCGACTCTTGAAGGTGACGGGATCGGCCACGATGGCACGCAGGCCAAAGCGAGCATTGAGCTCGCAGTAGGTGATGTCACCATCCTTGCACTGGTCCATGTAGGGCTGGCCATTGAACACCAGCCCACTCAGATGCCCGATGAAGTTGGAGGGCACCACGGAGATAAACCGCCGCTCCGTCATGATGCCCGTCTCAATGTTGTGGAACTCCAGCCGCGTATGGGCTCCTGCCATCTGTCCTGCTCAGGACAGGAGACCAAGATGAGGGGGATGGCTTTGGGGCAGGGCTGGGGCTTGGGTTCCCAGGAGCCTCCCCTCCACAGGAGGGCCACCCATGAGTGACATCAGCAGAGATGTCCTCGGCTAGGCACTAGCAGCCAGCACAGCTCCAAGAGGAGTGGCAGGACTCGCCAGTCAAGAGCCAACAGGCTGCCAGGGGAATGCTGCCTACAGGGAGTTAAATCATTCTTGGGGTCCAGATGCCCATAACATTGCACCCCTGAAGGAGAAACGGCAGAGGCAGCTCACCAGAACACTGCCTTAGGAACGGCAGCCCAGGCAGTGGTCACCAAATAGAACAGGGCCAAGCATAGGTCACTGGAGATGTGTCCACCTCCCTGGGCCCAGACCACCTACCCTCCACAGTCACGTTGTCCACAGACAGCTGCAGGCTCTTGCCACGCCGGACCACCCTCACCGTGTGCCACTCATTGTCATTGAGCTTGTGCCCCGCAAACAGCGTCTCGGGGCCTTTACCTGCGGCACCAAGGGGGGAGTGAGTAGGGCACCTATACGTGCTCACAGGTGACTTCCTATATCACCTTGGACACACAGACAGCCTCCCCACTTCCGCGCATGCCACACATGAACACATACATGACCAGTGGCTCATATCTGGCCACACAACACACCCATGAATACAAGTACACACACTCATGGCCTCCCATCACACTTGGAGTCCATGCACACGCAGAGCTTTTACACCCCAGTCATACATCCACTCTCAGGACTGCCCTTTGTGTGACTTCAGGAGGTGCCATGCACATAGAATACTAAGTGAATGGTGCCTCTGGAGTTGTACCCTGAGGCCCTGCACACAGACACCCACACCTATGACCAACATACTCTTCTCCCAGATTCCTAAGGGCCTTCAGTGAGTGTGGCCCGAAGCTATATTCCCAGTGTATAAACACAGACCTAAAACTTTCAAAACTTCACACAGTACACAAATGTAAATGCGAGCCCACAGCTTCAGCCTCCACACGGACACCAGCTCCTCCATCTACAATGGGACCCGATGGGACCCTTCTACATACACATGCCTGGTTAACGTCACACACCAGGTCACGCCACCACACGTACTGTCCATAAATATGCAGGATGGCCAGAGAGGGGAAGTTTCTGTTTCTTAGGAATTATGGCCATTTACTCAAGACCAGGATTATCAGCTTCCAGAGTCTAAAACAAAACATATTTATCTTTCAAATGCTGCTGGACTTTGCAGCACTCCCTGGTCATCCCTGGCCCCCCCGGTGCTCACTCCAGCACGCACACAGCATGCTATGCACACATGAAGAGCAGGGCACCCAGCACACACAGTCTCTCTGCCTGGGCCTACCACGTGCATGTGCTCCCCCATGTGACCCCAAGCCACACCATGCAGAAACACCTTGAGAAAGAGCATTGAGCCCAGGCGCACTGGGATGCCTGGAGATGTCCACCTGCTCACTCTCCATCTCACCCCTGCTGAGAGCCCTCACTGTCACCACAGAAGGAGCCCCCATTTGGCAGAAACTCACCCCAGCTGACACAGTAGCTGAGGAGGGCTCCCTTCCCACCCTCATCCTCTTTCCCGCATCTCTCGCCTTCCCCCTTGTGGCCAATTCTGGAGATGCAGCAGCTTATTCCAGCTCCTCTCAGACTCCTCCCTGCCAGTCCGTAAGACCTCAGCATATCCCGCCACAGGTGCTACCCAAGACTCTGCCCCATCCCTTGACTTCTACCTCCTCCCCACCCTCCTGCTGACTTGGGCAAAGGGTGTCCTTGTCTCTCCCTTCCTAGACCCAGTGAACATCCTGACTGCAGGCCCTCCCCAAGCTCTCCTTGGCTCTGCTTCATTTGGTCCCTCCTGCCTTCCACAACCACCCAACCTCACCCTCCTGCCTGCACCTCTCCCCACACTCAAGGCCCAACCCCCATTCCAGCCAGCAATTACGGCTTTTCTTCCTCCCAGCCTCCCTCCCTAAATCCCAGCGTCCAGCATCCCAGTCCCCTTGGGTCTCTGCAGAAGAAGAGGGAAGCCACTTACTGGGTGCGCAGCCGACGCGCAGGCAGTCTGGGGGGGCCATGGGGCGGGCAGAGGGGAAGGGGAGACAAAAAGGTAAAACAAGTTTTTTTTTTTTTTACATCCTTCACAGGGAGGGGTGTCTGCGGGCGGGGTTCCCCCCAGGGCCACTTTCCGGGGACCACGCGTGCCCAGGTGCCCTCTTCCCTTCCTCAGTTGGACCCCTGTCCCTCCTGCCCCCAAGAGGGCTCCAACCCTCCCCAGAGCTGGAAGGCAGGGCAGTCAGATGATGGGAAGAGGGCTTGTGGCCCCCTTCTTAGAGGGGACCAGGCCTCTAGTGTCTAAGGGAGACGGGCACCTTGGGAATCCCAGTCGTACAGGGGATCAATGGGGGCCGAGGGCTTGACCAACCCCACATCTCCCCTGTCTCTGGGAGGGAGATGGGTGGGGAGAGCCAGAATCCCTGCATCCCCTGCTCTGGGACGACTCCCTCCTCAGAGCCCAGGTGTGACTTGTCACTCCCTGTTCCCCTCTGGGCTCTGAGCTAAATGGAGGGGTCTGCCCCAGGGCCCCCTTCCCGAGGCCATACACCTCCCAAAGCCCCAGGGGCTAGCACCACCCCTACAGGAACCTTCCTTCCACCCCTTCCTATCCTGGGAAATGCCAGGCTGCCACTGGGGATAGATCAGGGGAGTCCTTCACCCTGAAGAGGACCTAGTATTAACCTGCTTTCCTAGTCAGAGGAGCCAAGGCCTCACAGATAGAGACAGGGCAGCCCCCAAAATATGACTTCTCTGAGAACACAAAGCAGTTGGGGACAAGTAGCCACCATAAGCAAAGTTTCCTGCCCCTGCCCCAGTCCTGGCATTGCTATCCTCTGATTTCAGGACTGGGAAGGCCCCATGTGGCTACACAGAGCCAGCAGCCCAGGGCCCTGAAGCCTCTGGCCATCCCTCTGATTAGATACATCACCCAAAGGTGGGAGCCAGTCAGGTCTTGCAGAGGGAACAGTGGACCAGGGTCCTATGAAGTCCAGATTTAAGGCCTTTAGGATGCCTGCACCACTCCATCAAATGCCAAGCCTGACTCAGCCCGAGGGAGGGGGCTGGCTGGAGCTGCAGAAATCCTTTACTGGGAAGCAGTGGAGCCGGGTCCTCATCTCCACCCTAACACTCACTAACTCACTGTGTGACCCTGGGCAAAGCACTTCTTTCCATGCCTCAGCTTCCCTCCATGTGAGCTGAGGGAATGGATAACAGTAGGATCCCGAGCAGGAAGTAGGCAGCAGGTAGACACTGGGTTGGCTTTGCCTTTCAGAGAGGGGCAGTCTCCCGGCCCTCGATTGACAGGCCCAATACCCTGGCCTCCTACCGCTCCACCCCAAATAGGCTCTGCCTACCCCACAGCCCAGGAAGCAAAGGGGGTGGGCAGCTGGCATCCCCTGGGCCCCTGAAGGTTCCTGCAGTGGAGGTAAACTGATGCCCCTGTGGCTTTGAGGGCCACGGCCCTTCGGCAGTACAGCTGAGCTCCACACGCGTTGTCAACCGCAGCAGAAGAGTGGAGGCGAGCAGCCAGGACCCTGGGCCACAGCCTGGCACCAAGGGAGGAGCAGAGGAGCAGAGAAAAGTCAAAGGGCAGACACAGAGGGAAGTGAGAAGTCTCAGTGAGAGAAATGAGGTAGAGAGAGTGCAGAGAGAAAAGAAGAAGAAAACAGAGCAGAGGAAGGAGCGGCTGCACAGAGGGGACAGGGGAGGCTGGACAGAAGAGGAAGGGGAGGACTGTCAGGGTGAGGGTAGAAGGGTGCCAGGCCCTGGAGTCAGGTCACAGGGGCTCTCTCAGGGCCAGCAGAGTCTTCACCAATGAAGGGTCCAAAAAAAGAAAAAAGGGGAGGCTGGATGGGCAAGCAGGTCCCTTACTGGGGAAAAGGCCCAAAGAAGGAGCTTGATTCTTCCCCTTCCCCAGCAAGAGAGCACCAGGAATGGGGGGTCCATCTGTCCAGAGAAGAGGTGTCAGCTCCAGGCCCGCCCCTGCAGAGACTCCACCCTCAGAAACACAGGCTCCAGTAGGGTTTGCAAGAGCAAACGACTTGAAGATGGGTACCCAGAGGGAAGCCAGCCCCAACCAGAAGAAAGCCAGAGACTGAGAGTGAGCAGGAGAAACCCAGCCTCTTCAACATACACATTCACCAAAATTCAGGGGGCACTAACTAGTAACCTATTAACTAGCGACCTGTGCCTCAAGTGCAGGGAATAGGCAGAAGTGAGTTGTCTTGGTGGCATAGACCCACGAAGGCCCTGGCTGGACAGAGAGAGCAGGGTCGTAGTATGAACATGTGTTGGGGAGGTGAGACAAAGCAGTCTGCATGGAAAGGAACTCAGGGAAAGAACACTGGCTTCCCAGCCCTGCCTCACCTGGGTTCCTTCCCCACCCAGGCCCTATGGGTTGGAAACAGTGGGCCCAAGGCTCCCAGGCATCTGTCTCAGAAGTGACATCACAGAGTGGCAGCATGCACTCTGTCACAGCCCTCCTTCAGAGCTGGCTCCCAGCAGCCCCCCTGATAATTACTGACCAGCCTCAAGTGGAAAGGCAATGTACCCTCCCATGGCCCCAGGGATTAAAGGGCTTTGGGATACAATGTGTATTTAGCCTGATTTAAAACATGAACAAGAGTTAGATTTCTCTGCTTGATTCCAGGGGGCAGAACTAATGGGAATTTCACAATAAGTGGGAATTTCAGAAGGGCAGGGTGACACTAAGAAAGAACCACTCACTGATCAGAATGGATCTTGGAGGTGGGAGGTAAAGGCCTCCCACTGGTGGGGAGTGTATGGGTGATTCATGGGGTGGGGAGGGATGCTGAAGGAGGTAACCCCCTTGCAGCTCAGAGATTCTTTAATTACACCACACCCTTCATGTCAGCTGCACTGACAGCTGGGACCCCAGGGACACACCTAGTAGAGGACAGTGCCCAGCCTGGCCGGTCCTCTCCTCCCCTCCAGGGAGGGGCCCAGGCCATGCTGGGATAGGGCAAAGAATCCAGGGGACTCTACCATCCTCTAGGGACAGAGATCAACTCCCCAACTCAGGGGCTGCAGACAGCAGAGCTCAGGGAACTTGCTCAGTGTTTGCAAACATAGTGGGGGCTGGGGAGCTGCAGCAGGAGGCACGATAAGTTCCTTAGGATCCTCTGCCTGGAAAGAGGCAGCAGTGCCTTTTTGGCCCTCTCTTATCTAGCAAATATCCCATCTCTTGAGGCTAGCACTAAGCGACCCCACCTAGTGTTAACCTGCAGCCTCTGCTCCCTCTTCAGGCCCAGCCCGGGGTCTGCTTCAATCCACTGAGTGGTGTGGAGCTACAGAGCTGCCTCCTGGAGCAATAGCTTCCCTCTCTACAGGATGAGATCATGAGGCCAGAGACCAAGCCTCACCAGGCTTCTCTCTGTTCCCCAGTAGTGAGTTCAGCCCAGGCCTGGGGCCTTGGTGTTGCTGCTGGTCTGTGAGGCCCTGCAAGTCCTGGGGAGCAAGCAGTGGGGGACAGGAATGGGGCTCTTGAAATGATTCATGTGGGCCAGGAGGCTGAAGGAGGTGACGCCTTGTAGTTCAAAGATTCTTTACACTGCACTCTTCCCATCAGCTGCACTGACAGCTGGGATCCCATGGGCACACCTAGTAGAGGACAACTCCAGTGTGTCCATGCTACGTGGAAGTGGTCCCCAGGCCTGGCTCCAAACTCAGGTCTCTATTCCAATACGGTTTTCCTTCAAGAAGGCTGGGTGAGTCTCTACTATGGGCCTTGCATCTGCACAATGGTTTCAATGGTTTCATTCCCATTCTTCCATCTGAGCCTCAAAACCACCACAGACGTAGGCAGAGTGAAGATTCTTATCTCCATTTTAAAGATTAAAAAAAAGAGAGAGAGACTCAGAGATGGGAAATGACTTACCCAAGAGTAAAAGATACCAAGGTTAGGCCCCGAGCCCAGAACTCTTCCCATCCCAACCCAAGGCTTGGTGGCTGGGTAGGGACCACCTGCGTGTCCACAGTGCCTACACAGGAGGACTCTGTAGACAGATGCGTTTGCACCAAGCCTTTGGTCACGGATTGTCAGGAGCCATGCTAGAGATGGCATCTCAGCACATACATGTCTACAGATGGGGACGGGGGCACAGCCAGGGGTAAGAAATGGGTGGGAGGAGAGTCCTGTTATCTGTCAGTCTGGGAAGCCTATTCTTAACATCATGTGTCTTCCAAGAGGCCACCTTGTTCTCTGACTTCTGAGCACTTATGTGGCACAGACAGAAAAGTGTGCCCATGGAGAGGAGAGGGTGGGTCCCAAGGGCCCATAGGATAGGTTTTCCTGACCAAGGACATTGTTTCCTGTCTCATCTTAAGAGACACAATCTTCTTCCCAGGGGCCTAGGACAGTCCAAATAAGCAAAACGCATCTGCCTTCCCTGCAAATCCAAGGCCCCAGATTTTTCCTGCTGTGTCCCCAGCAAGCACAGAGACACATGCTTAGATGCAGACAACACACATATGCCTAGGCAAAGTGGGGGGGAACTCACACTGGATACACAAATCTGGGCAGACTTGGAAGTACAGAGCCACTTATGGGGTCCTTGGCTGGGGCTATCCTCTTGTGACAGTTTCAGGGATGCAAGGGGGCATTGTGCAGACTTGTGGAGCATTGACTACAGTGTCTCCCAGACTGCTTTCCCCTGCAGAGCTGCTGCACACCACCTGCTCTACAGGCTGTGATCGTGGTTAGAAACAGAGCTGAGGGGAACCCTTCAAACAACTCTGAGGCCCTGGCCACCTGAATATCTCCCCACCTCCAGTCCCCACCTCTCTCAGCAAATCTTTGTCCTAGGAATACAAAGGCCAGGTGGCCAAAAGGGGAAAAGGAAAGAACATAGTATAAATATATTTACAAGGCAATGGGTCCCCCAAAGGCCACAGTCTGCCCCACAAATGCCCTGGAGACCAATGTTAGGATGAGACTCCAGATGAGTATTTAAAAGTTCAAAGTTCGGCCGGGCGCAGTGGCTCACGCCTGTAATCCCAGCACTTTGGGAGGCCGAGGCGGGTGGATCACGAGGCCAGGATATCAAGACCAGCCTGGCCAAGATGGTGAAACCCCATCTCTACTAAAAATACAAAAATTAGCCGGGCGTGGTGGCGGGTGCCTGTAATCCCAGCTACTCGGGAGGCTGAGGCAGAGAATCACTTGAACCCGGGAGGCAGAGGTTGCAGTGAGCCCAGATCACGCCACTGCACTCCAACCCGGGTGAAAGAGCGAGACTCCATCTCAAAAAAAAAAAAAAAAAAAAAAACGGTCAAAGCTCTGTATTCTCTCCAGTTGAGAATTCTAACCTGCTCAGAAGAGCCCTACTGCCCCTCTAGGTCCAGGATACAACAGGTGACCCTGATGGCCTGCAAGCTTTCAATACGGCTGGTGCTACACCTTTATAAGCTTCTAGAGGCCAGTCTGAAATGAACAGATTTGACCTCAGCCTTTACAGCTTAGGACCTCTCATTTCCAGGGTTCCCCTGCTCTGAAAGCTCCAAAGGGGTGAGGACTGCTTATTCACTGCTGTAGCCCTTGGCTTGAAACATATCTAGCATTTATGTGGTGTCCCATAAATAGCTGAATGAGTGAACCTGCTGTTTTCTTTTTGCCCTGACTAGGAGAGCTGAAGCCCGTGAGAAGAACCTAACAGGCTCATGGTCTGGCCCTCATGGACACCCCAGGGACCGCCAGGTGAAGTGGAGTCAAGGCCTGCTCTCAACCCTAGGCATGGGTGGAGACATGAGTCAGCATGAGTGGCCTGAGGGGGAGGGTCAGCAGCCCTGTCCGAGGCAATGGGAAAAGCACTGAACTTTAAGGCAAATGGCCCAGGTTGAGTCCTGGCTCCTCCCTCTGCCTTCACTAGTTTTGTGATGTTGAACAAGTCAATACATGAATTTCATAATCTATAAAACAGGGACAGTAATGCTTGTTTGGTGATCTAGTGTCTTCACAGGGCAGCCATGAGGCTCAAATGGGAAAGCCCATGGCACTAGAAACGGGAAGATGGCACGTCTGTGTGTCCAGTGTACACACATGCACCTCTACACACCAACACACAGACTGCTGTTTAGACTGAGCAAAGCAGTGGGGGGCAGCTGCGTGCAGGGACCAGGCCTTCCTCATCTCTGTATCTGCCACCACACTGAGCTCAGGCTTAGCACTCACTAGACGTCAGCAAGTGCCTCTCAAATGAATGAACCAATGAATGAGCAAGTGGATGAGCCATTGACCAAAAATGAGCTGTGTCATCCATGTGTGTGCACGACAGATGCTACCAAGATCCACATGAGTGACCTGGGAGGACAGTTAGCATACCCCAGATACTCTGGGTCTTGCCCCTCACAGTGTCATCTAGCATGGAATGTCGCCCTACACTGTGCGTCCTCACCGGGGACAGAGCTCTCAGGGTCTCTGACCCAGGCTGGCACCTCCCCATCTCCAAACTCTGCTGAGGGCACCTCTTGCTGGTGCCACCACCAGCTTCTCCAGACAGAGGCAGGTGTGGGTCAGAGACAAGGCCAGGTGAGGGGTCAGGAAGCACAGGGCAGGGTGGTTACCGAGGTTGACAGTGAGCTTCATCTGCCCCCCATCCAGCTCCAGGCGCAGGGTGTCGGCAGACTCCCTGGAAGTCGTGGCCATCATGAGTCCGTAGGCCCGCTGGGACATGAAACGCAGGGACACATCCTCTGCCTCCGTGTGCATGGCGTTAGGCAGCATGATCTTCATGTACATGGAGCCATCGTAGCTCAGGACCGTGGCCTCTGCCCCACAGGAGTCGGGGAAGAGGGAAGGGGAAGACAGGCAGAGGCCAGGGGAGGGAGAAGACCAGAGAATCATTACAAGGGTGAGAAGCCTAGGGCAGGTCTATGAGGGGTTCCCCTAGGAGGAGGTGGCACAGGGATGGAAAGTAGGAGTCACCCTGAGAAGGAGGAGCACAGGGATAGGGAGCAGGGACACCTAGGATGAAGACCAGCCTCACCTCTCTCACAGACCCGCCCAAGAAAGCCGGTCCCGATGCAGTCACAGACGAAGCGGTTCCAGCCTTCTCGACAGACGCCCCCATTGCGACAGGGGGCAGATGCACACTGCTTCAGCGTCTCCCGGGAGCAAAAGGGGGCAACGCCCACAGCCCCCTGAGCCTCGGCCAGGCCCCGGAGGTCTCGGCTACGCCCATCTATGAAGAGGTCCCGCACACAGCCCACGTAGCCTGCCCGGAGTGCTGCTGTCCACACCTCTGGGGGCAGGGGCAGGTCCACCCGGCCCCCCTCAGGGAGACCGCCCAGGTACAGCTCACTCTCCAGGTCCAGAATCTCGCTGTCCCCAGTGGCCAAGAACGGCGTGCTGCGACTATTCACTGAGATGGAGCCTGGGAATCAAGGGAAGGCAGGATGGAGAAAAGCCACAGACCAGAAAGGGACATCCTGACTCTGCCAAGGAGGCCCCCACCTTGTGTGGGCCCCTCCACCTTGTACCCTGCAGCAGGCTCAGGAGGACGAGCAGCAGTCCTGCGCTGGAAGCCCGGCCTCACTCACTGCAAAAACTGCTTGACAAAGGCCCCCAGGCTCACAGGCTCCTGTGACGCAGCCCCAGCCCAGCTGCAGAATGCTGTGGGCCTCTGTCCATACCCCTCCTCCCCACCTCATCAAGTCCTCAGAGGATATGCAGGAAGTGGGCATGCCCAAATCTTGAGCTCAGAAAGGGTTGGATCATTCACTGGGTCATTCCTGCCAGCCAGTTCCTTAGACTGGGAACCGGAAGCAGAGAACCTTATGGAACAGAAAGGCCTGAAAGATCTTTAATCCAAAGGAGTTTTTTTTCCCCCACAAACATTTATTGAGCTTTTATGACTAGATGCCAGGCACCTAGCACTTTAAATACATTATATCACTTAAGTCTCATAATAACTCTACGAAATTGGTCCTTTACGATCCCATTTTGAAATGGTAGACGAGGCTTGCAGAGACTGGGGAACAGTGCCAAAGCGCCACAGTGGGGAAGGAACACAGCCAAAGTATGGTCCCAGCAGCAAAAACTCAGAGCCTGCACTCTCCACCCCTCAGCCAAGAGCCCACTCTGCGGCCAGCAAGGTGCACAAGCAGATTGGCTCCAGGGCCCGCAGGGCAGGACAGCAGTGAGGAGAAAGGAGGTAGGCACAGAATTTTTAGGTAGAAGAGTTCTTCAGAAGTAGAGGGTGCTTGGCTGGGCATGGTGGTTCACGCTGGTAATCCCAGCACTTTGGGAGGCCGAGGTGGATGGATCACTTGAGGTCAGGAGTTCAAGACCAGCCTGGCCAACATGGTGAAACTCCATCTCTACTAAAAAAAAAAAAAATTCCCCCCCCAAAAAAATTAGCTGGGTGTGGTGGTGCAAACCTATAGTCTCAGCTACTCGGGAGACTAAGGCAGGAGAACCACTTAAACCCGGGAGGCAGAGGCTGCAGTGAGCCAAGATCATGCCACTGCATTCCAGCTTGGGAGACAGAGCGAGACTCCATCTCACAAAAGAAGAGAAGAAGGGAGAAGAAGGAGAAGAAGAAGAAGAGGAGGAGGAGGAGGGAGGAGGAGGAGGAGGAGGGAGGAGGAGGAGGAGGTGATTATCTTAGAAAAAAGACTTGGGATCTGGTGGGAGTTCCACAGCCTTTACTGAGACCTTAAGCTGCAGAAATCTATACCTTAGAATTTTTATTCTACTTGTATTTTTTAATTCCTTCCTCTGTCCTTTTTTAAGTTTGGAAGAACTGTTTAAAAGGAGTCGGCGGCCGGGCACGGTGGCTCACGCTTGTAATCCCAGCACTTTCGGAGGCCGAGGCAGGCGGATCACGAGGTCAGGAGATCGAGACCAAGGTGAAACCCCGTCTCCACTAAAAATACAAAAAAAAATTAGCCGGGCGTGGTGGCGGGCGCCTGTAGTCCCAGCTACTCAGAGAGGCTGAGGCAGGAGAATGGCATGATCCCAGGAGGCGGAGCTTGCAGTGAGCCAAGATCACGCCACTGCACTGTAGCCTGGGCGGCAGAGCGAGACTCCGTCTCAAAAAAAAAAAAAAAAAGGGTCGGGGCCGGGCGCAGTGGCCCACGCCTGTAATCCCAGCACTTTGGGAGGCCGAGGCGGGTGGATCACGAGGTCAGGAGATCGAGACCATCCTGGCTAACACGGTGAAACCCTGTCTCTACTAAAAAAGACAAAAAATTAGCTGGGCATGGTGGCAGGCGCCTGTAGTCCCAGATACTCAGGAGGCTAAGGCAGGAGAATGGTGTGAACTCGGGAGGCAGAGCTTGCAGTGAGCCAAGATCGTGCCACTGCACTCCAGTCTGGGTGACAGAGCAAGACTCTGTCTCAAAAAATAAATAAATAAATAAATAAATAAAAGGGGTCGGGGTGGGAGTTGAGTTCAATCTCTCTCCTCACTGCTTGCAGTCATCCTAGTTAGAAAAAAAAAAGACTCTGCCTAACTTCATGGGGTTAAAGAGAGGTTAAGGAGGGTTTGGGTCTGCATGAGACCTGAATTTGGCAGGGAGCTTTGGGAGGAGAATCAATGTGAGCACAGGGTGGGAACCCAAGAGGGAAGAACTGGGACCTCCTCTACAGACACATCCCCTCATTCAGGGCGTGTTCCTCTCTGCTCAAAACCTCACCTGAGGCCGGGCGCAGTGGCTCACACCTGTAATCCCAGCCCTTTGGGAGGCTGAGGCAGGAGGATCACCTGAGGTCAGGAGTTTGAGACCAGCCTGGCCAACATGGTGAAACCCCATCTCTACTAAAAATACAAAAATTAGCCAGGCATGGTGGGCACCTGTAATCCCAGCTACTCAAGAGGTTGAGGCAAAAGAATCGCTTAAACCTGGGAGGCGGAGGTTGCAGTGAGCTGAGATCATGCCAGTACACTCCAGCCTGGCAGCCTGAGCGACAAGAGCAAAACTCTGACTCAAAAAAAAAAACCTCACCTGAACCAGAGCTGTGCCCCCTTTTAGTAACATGGTCCCTAGCTTTTCTCTCCATACAAAGTGTCAGATGACCTAGGGTCCTGACTCTAAACCCACTTCCCAGGGCTGAGGGCCCACTCCCCTAACAGGCCACCAAACATGGCCTGCCTGATCACCCACACCTCTATTTATAGCCAGATTCCCCCATGTGTGCTCTGCCCACCCACTGCAGGACGTCTTGGACTCTACACGACCCAACCAGACTCTCTACAAATGAACCAAATGTTGGAGAAGGAAGAGAGAGAGAAGGAAAGAGATGGGGAAGGGGTGTATAATGGAGGGTCAACAAGAGGAAACCATAGTGAGTACAGGCCTCTGCACCAAGATCACTCAATGCATGGAAAAGAACAACCCAAGCATCCATCAACAGATGGATGGATAAACGCAATGTGTATATCCAGGCAATGGAATATTATTCAGCCCTAAAAAGGAAGGACATCCTGACACATGCTACAACATGAACGAACCTAGAAGACATTATGCAAAATGAAATAAAGCCAGATACAAAGGGACAAATATTATATGATTCCAATTAACGGAGGTACCGAGAGTAGCCAGATTCTTACACAGAAAGTAGAATGGTGTGTGCCAAGGGCTAAGAGGAGAGGGAATAGGGAGTTAGTGTTTAATGGGCCAGAGTTTCAGTTTGGGAAGATGAGAAAAGTTCTGAAGATAAACGATAGTTACCAGTGATATTTACACAACAATATGAGTGTACTTAACATCACTGAACTGCATACTTAAAAATGGTTATGATGGGCTGGGCACGGTAGCTCACGCCTGTAATCCCAGCACTTTGGGAGGCCAAGGCAAATGGATCACTTGAGGTCAGGAGTTCAAGACCAGCCTGATCAACATAGTGAAACCCCGTCTCCAGTAAAAAAAAAAAAAAAAAAAAAAAATTAGCTGGGCATGGTGGCACACGCCTATAATCCCAGAACTTGGAAGGCTGAGGCAGGAAAATCACTTGAACCCAGGAGGCAGAGGTTGCAGTGAGCCGAGATCGCGCCATTGCACTCCAGCCTAGACAACAAGAGCGAAACTCCATCTCAAGAAAAAAAAAAAAAAGAAAGAAATGGGTCGTCAGAAATGTCCAGAATTGGTCGAGACAGGAATCCAAGGACTGGCCAGACCTGGTCCAGACTCTGGCTCCAGAGATCGGTGTGAGCTAACAGGAGCACTTCCTGAAAGCACAGAGAAGTGGAAGCCCTGCAGTGCCCTGCAAGGCTTGGGCAGACGTCCAACCTAGAGTGTTACTGACCACCTGGTGGAAACCCTGGGGGGCAGAGGGCTCTGAGAAGAATTCCTGGTACTGTCCTGAGACACACCCTGGGGATGAAACCATTTAATGTAAAGTCCGGGGGAGGCAACACTTCCAGGAAGGAAGTGAATGAAATAGCAAGCCCATAGAAGCTGTCGCTCTTCCGGAGCCACAGGGGCCCCTCCTTCCTGCATGGGGAGGAACGGTCACTCCACCCAAACTCACAGGCCCAGCTCAGTGACAGGCGGAGGAGCACAAAAATTTAGCTGACGTTGAAAAGTGCTTAAATTGGATAATGTGTCAGTTCTCATTTATATCAATTTCCCTTTCTTGGATAATTCTCTCATGTTCAACAAGATGGAGAAGAGTAAAGGAGAGAGAATTAGCAGACAGAAAACAAGAAGAGGATGCAAAAGACTGAAATGAAGGGTAAAGAAGAGAGTGGCTAGATGCAACAGAAGATTCAAGAACAGGCATCCGCCCCGTCTGGGAAGTGAGGAGCGCCTCTGCCCGGCCACCCAT
>NW_026652280.1:83792359-83810391 GCF_009828535.3 Hylobates moloch
CGTGATCTGCCCACCTCGGCCTCCCACAGTGCTAGGATTACAGGCGTGAGGCATCACACCCGGCCGGAAGATATATTCTTAAAGGAGAATTGGGTATCTACTCTATGTTGGCCACTGTGCTAATGCTTCCACAGATGTGCTCTTATTTTCTCCTCTCAATGGCCCTTGTGGGATTATTCTTTCTACAGATAAGGAAACAGAGTCTCACATGCAGCAAGTAGGGGAGCTGAGGTATAATCCAGGTCTGACTGACGCCAAATGCTGTGCTCTTCCTGCCAATGTCCGATGACAGAAAGGACAATTGGGAAGACGTGAGGAGGGGTGGAGGAGAAGTGGCAGGGAAGAGTATAGGAAATGGTGTAGAAGAGACCCATTGAAGAGAGACGGAGAAGATGTCAGGGCAGATGGAAAGGGGTGGCCCATAGAAGGGGAAGGGTCCAGAAGCCTCCTGACCTTTTCGCCCGTCCCTCTGGAAGTCCACGTGACACCACTCGCCGTCATTGACCTTGCGGCTGGATGCCCGCAGCTTAATGCCCCCAGATCCCATGTCCAGCAGAAGATAGAGGTGGCCGTCCAACAGCTCCATGGCAAAGTAGTCGGCCCGCTGAGCAGAGCTGTGGCTGCCAGCTACACCCCCAGCCCGCCGGCCCTGGCTGAAGAGCAGCAGCCCATTGGGCTCGGTGGTGCGGAAGTCTAGAGAGATGGAGCCAGTGCGCTTAGCGCTCCAGCGGGGCAGCGCCACAAAGGCCTCGGGACTCTCAAAGGTCACGGGGTCCAGGGCAGCCACATCTTCACAGCGGAATGACAAGTCCCCCTGCAGCTTCATCTTGGGGTCCCCTTCCTTTGCCAGGCGGGATAGTTCCAGTTTGAAGTCATTGTTCTTATAGACCACCTGCAGGGAGGGGTGGGGTCAGGGATAAAGAATCCGAAAGCAGCTTAGGGCCTGGCCACTCCCACCCAGCAGCGAGCACGAGGGGACCCAGCCACCCACCCCTGTAGCCCCTGCAGCCCCTGCTCAGTTCCACCAGACCACTCCGCTTGGGCCTCTGTTCTAGAGCTTCAGGCACAGAGGCTGTGAACAAGCACCTCCCTTGCCCGTCCTCTGTCCTGTCTTCTGGCCCAGCAGGAGCATGGTGGCTTGCCCTGTGGGCTCTCAGTGCCCACTAAATTGCAGTTCATAATAATGACAAGGCCACTGATGTGTGGTAGCCATTTTCTACTTGATGAAGTATGTTCACTTACACTCTCATGTGCCCCTCACAACCTTATGAAGTAGGCACTGACTACCCATCTACAGAGGAGGAAACTCAGCATCAGACAGTCAAGTGACTTGAACACAGTCACAGAACCAATGAGTGGAAGAGCTGGGACTCAAGCAAAGGTCTTTAGTCTTCACACCCAGCATTCTTTCCTCTGTACCACAGCTGCCTTTGAGGGTCCTCTATGAGGACAGGGGTTTCCAAGGCTCAAGGAAATCAAAGGGGAGAAGCCTCTTGACGGAGCCAGTGGGCCTTAGGTTTTAAACAGGGGGTGTCTCCCACCATGGACTTCGAAGGAACAGATGACCCAGACACCTAGCCAGGTCAGACTAAGTCACACTGAAGACAGGAGACAAAGGGCTCCTGAATGGCCTGCAGCCCCTCCCTAGCCCTACTCACGTCCTTGAGGCAGCCCATGAAGTTGTTGCTGACGGGCGAGCCCGGCAGGTCAGCTGTGTTGGGGCTGCCCCCAATGTAGAAGAAGTCATCAGAGCCCAGCATGGTGTAATCCTCCTGCGTGTAGCCTGTGGTGGTCAAGATCCCGTCCACCGAGATGGTCACCTGCCCAGCCCAGGAGGGGGGAGAAAGACAGGAGACAACCAACATCAAATCCCTAGGAAGAGCTACGGCTAGGCAAAGGAGGGGCCAGAGGGCAGCAGGGGAGGGGGACCCCCATTTTTATGTCTGCTTGTCTTGGAGGAGGAACAGTGGGGGAAGAGAGGAAATGAGGAAAAGGAGGCAGCACAAGATTTGATGGTTTCAGGGTGGGCTAAGACCTGCCCTCTGGCCCCCAGCTCAGCAGGCAGGAACCTGAAGGGTACTTGGAGAGCTCCCCATGAGGTCCCCCAAGAAGTAGTTTCTGGAAGGCACTCTAAACAGGAATGAGGGCTCCAGGACGGATCCCCCATTCTGGGGCACAGGATGGGTGCAAATGGCATCCTCACTTTTCTTCTCCTGGAGGTATTCTCTGGACACACACGTGACTCCAGAACTTCTTTCAAAAGTGTGCCAGAGAATGGTGTTCCCCAGACCTTGGTGGCTTAGACTCACCTGCAGCCCTCTCTGCTGGGCGCTGGAAAGTCTTTCAGTCTGGACCCAGTAGGGAGATGGAAGATAGCAGTATGAGGACCAGGAACTCAAATATTCCTGGGAAGTCTTGAAACTTTCTGGGGTTGCCTATCAGGGCTAATTTCCACCCCTGCTGCCCAATCTCCAAGTTTGCACTTCTAGCCCTTTCCTGAATCTGTCTCTTCGCTCTTCAGATCTCCTTATATTCAGGTCACTCTCTTGCCTCCAAGGAGAGGGGAGCCCTTTAGCTACATCAACCCACTCTTCCCTCTTCCTATCTAATTGCCTTGTCTACTGACACCACCAGAGTTACTCCAGGGAGTCAGGGCCAGCTTAGGGAACAGAGTGGGACAAGGCTAACCTCATGAATACCTTGCCCCTGGGCTGAAAGTTCAGTAAGAAAGCAGGATGAGCAGGAATGGGGGAGTACTTCGTGTTCCAGGAGGCAGGGGGGCTCAGCGGTGGCCTGGAGAATGCAGAAGTAATCTTAGGTGGGGCGGGGCGTGACAAGGACAGGAAACTCTCCGACTCTCCCAGTCTCCCCAGGCAAATGCCCACCTAGTCTCCAAAAAATCTAACTCTACAAGCAGCCCACAAGGTTCAAGACACCCAGAAAGGTTGTGGGAGAAGGGCCAAGGGCTATGAGACCATGAGCCCCTACTCTAGGAAGGCAGTGGTTTGGGAGGGTCAGCTGGGAAAGAAGGCAGAGCTCTGCAGGGTCAACGGGAAGCTGGCTCAGGGTTAGCCCAACACTGTGCTTCCACATGCCACACACAGCTCACCCCATTTCTCTTTCAGGAACAGTCTAGAGATTGGGGCCTTCCAGTCACATCCTATGCCCTCCTCACCCACACCAGTCTATATGCACATGCCACCAGCCATCTTCCAGCAACTGGTCTCCAGGGGTCCATGGTCTCAGTGGGTGAGGGGGAGAAACTCCAAAGGGACATGAGCAGAACTGGGGTAAGGGAGCTTCCTGCCCTCCCAGGACCCCAAGTCCCCCTTGTGCTTGGCTGGAGCCTCGCAGTGAATAGGGTAGAGCTGAGCCCCACTCTCCACCTCCTGGGAACCATCAAACCTTGTGCTGGGGTAACTAGGTCCAAGAGCAGAAGGTAAGGGGGTATCTTTGTGGAAAGGGGCAGTGTGAAAGCTTTTGAGTCTTATTTGAGGGGAGGGCTGGTCATTATCGTTTATTTCTTCTTCCCTCCACCCCACCCTAAGGCTGGGAAGTAGGGGTCTGGGTAGAAAAGGGAAGGGTCAAAGTATTAGTCACAAAAACATGCAAACGAGATTAGACCTGGCAGAGAAGGGCTAGAGAAAGGGAAGAAGGAACCGGGATGAAAGGTCAGGGATAAGACAGGGAGTGGGTAATAGGCCGAACGGGCCTCCCTGGGACAAATTCAGCTCCATCCAGCCCTCCACCTCCACTCTACCTGATGCTGCACTGAGAGACCAGGAACTGGGCTGCTGATTACTTCCTGTGCCTAAGTCTGGTCACCCCAACTGGTCAGCTCCTGAGGGGCAGGCACCAGCCTGACATGTCCCTGTAACCCCACTGATCTGAACATAATCCAGGGGATACAGCACACAGTCATTAAGGATCGCCTTATGACCCAGGGCCACACTGCCTGCATCCCCATCTATGAACCTAACACCTAGGGAGCCTGTGACTTTGGTGACAGAAACTCAAGTGCACTCCTGCTTCAGCGCAAGGAAAGGACTCTTCTGGTCCCAAAGCTCCCCAGGAAGAGAATCTCCTCTTTTGGCCTTCAGCCCACCTGAGCGCCTCAGCTGTGTCCTCCCTCACTGGCCTCAGAAGCCAGGGCACCAGCCACTGGCCATCTCCCTCACCCTATGGGCTCTATCCCACTCCATTTGCCAAAGTCACCCTCCCTTTGCCCTCTCAGACTTAGAAGAGGTGACAGTGTGGGGTAGAGAAGAGGAAACACCCTCCTCAGTTTCCCTCCTGACTGGGCACAATCTCACCTTACCCCCTTGGGCTTTTTGCAGATCACTCCCTTGTGCTCCCTACCCAGAAAGGGCTGCCTTAATCACCCTCTTATGGCCCAGGGGTGGAGTAGCAGGAGGAAGGACAACATAAGGAAGTGCCCTGAGGAAGGGTATCAGCCAGAGGTGGGGAGTAGAGGGAGAAAGTGGGGACGGATTCTGGGTAGAAAGGAAGCCAAGGGTAGAGAGAATGGAGGAAGGTCTCTGGGGAAGGCAAGGAGGGAGATGACTTAGATTAGTAAAACCCGACTGTTCCCTCAGACAAATAGAAGTCCAGACACAAAAATGGCAGGTTCGTTAGTAAAAGCAGGAAACAGGGGAATAATTCCCCCGGTCCCCCTCCACCCCAGGGGTTCATGATGCCCCTGCCCCCCAACCCCCCCGCCACGCATCTTCTGGAAGGGGTGGGGCCGGTGGGGGAGGAGGGAAGGGAGGGGGCCATGCGACACAGAACAGCCACTGCAGCTGGACACATGCAGGTTAGAGGAGCAGAGTGAGGGCTAGACCCAGCAGGACAGGCCAGAGAAAGGCAGCCAGGTAAGAAGGCGTGCGGGGCAGGGGCACTGGGAGGAGCAGAGATGGAGGCGACAGAGCTGTGGGGTGCAGGTAGGGAGAGCTTCCTTCCGATGATGGGGGGAAGAGAGAGGCATGACCACTAGGACAGAGACACTTATGGGTTGAAAAATAAAGAGAAAAGACATTTGACTCTACCTTCCTCATCAGCAGGTGATCCACTCATTCCACCACCCATTCGCCACCGATCACTAACCCCCAGACACACCTGCGTACATACCACATTCTATCCAGGGCAGTGGGACCTTCCAGCTGTCTCCTTCCAAACAGCATCACTGAGACACAGCAGAGTGTCTGCACCCAACCCATGCCAACCCACTCAACACAGACAAGCAGGCCAAGTAGGTACTGAGCTGGCCAAGGGGAATGAGCCAGAGCTTCTGCCCTGGAAGAGTTGTGTCCAGCCAGAGAAGGGAGAGGGTGCAGAGGCAGCAGGAGCCCACTGCTCAGCCCCCACTGTGCTCCCCAGGAGCAGAGAGGCTGGCTGGAGGTAGCCACAAGGGGCAGCCTGTGGCTTGGGTGGGCTCTCAGCCCTCCCTGCTGACCCCACCTCTCTTTCTGCTCCACCCACCTTCCCTGTGGCAGGCTGTGCAGGATATGAAACTAGGTCCTGGCCATAAATAACTCCACATTGGTGGGCACTCCATGCCTACATGCCTTAGGAAGAAAGGCTGAGGAAGAGGGGAAGTATCCTTCTGTCACCTTCTGGAGCCTTTCTCAGTTGCCTGTGATGATCACAGGGTCACTGACCTCCTTGGGAGGAGGACTTAATCTGGGGAGAACAAGACGGAGCGTGGGTATTTTTAACTTGTGGGCAAGCTGGCTGAGCTTGGGAGATTCCAAGCCCCTTGATATTGTGTGCAAAACTGCCTCCGTGGGTTTTTTTCCAGTGAGAGTCCATTGCTATCATCAAATTCTCAAAGGTATCCATGAGCCAAAGGTGGTTAAGAGCAACTAGTCTAGGGGAAAGGCCCCGGCATCCCCTTAGGATTGAGTGGGTGGAAATAAGGGATAAAGACAAAGAGGAAGAAAGGGTCTCCAGGCTGAGTAAGGTACTGCAAGTCCTGCTAAGGGTTTGGGTTAGCTACCTGTTCAATGAGAGGGCAGAAGCTAACCAGCGACTCGGGTTGGAAAGACACACCATGAAGATGGACTGAACCAGCAGGCACAGCCCTGTCATGAATCCTGAGGTCTGGATTTGATAGTTTGGGAATAGAGAGGAAAGATATCAGGTCAGAAATCCTGGGCTCTTATTTAGCCTTTATCCTTTTCCAGAACAATCCCATTTTACCTCTGACTCTCATCTGTGTGACAGGAGTTTAACAACTGTCGCTCCCATTTCTTCCAGGCTTACTCTGAGCACCAAATGAGAAAACTGAAGTGAAACTCCTCCGTATCTGGCTATGTGACCCTAGGCAAGGTGCTTTCGCTGGGCTTCAGCTTTCCCCATCTGTTAACTGGAAACAATCTCAGCCTGCTACTTGCAATCCAGGCATTCATCAAGTTTAAATGATATTCAAAAGGGAAAAGCTATTCAAAGAGTCTCAGTGTGTGTACAAAGAACTATCATTATTTTTACAAGCAAACTCCATCGGCCTTATCACACCTAATCCGAACTTCTCAACCTTCTCAAGGTTGGCCTTTTTGCTTTATATCCACCCTTTCCCCCAAGAAGAAGTGCTCAAACAACATGAAAATAGTCCATATAAATGAGTTAGTAAAAATAAATTGGAAACTAACCAAAACCCATCTGGGGGATGCCTTGGGAATCAGAACACATTGAACCCTGTTACAAGGCCTCTGACTTTGGTCTTGGCCTGAAAGAGCTGATTCCTAGTACAGGTGTATGAAGGTCTATGAGGCCACCAAAAGGCAATCAGATCTGTTTATCAGTCAGTATTGCTCATGCAGGAAAGTGCAGACTTCAGCGACTCAGAATTTAGCAGATACTTTCCTTTCCAGGGCTGAAACAAGACAGTATTGTTTACTTCTTTTTGTTTGTTTTGTGTGTGTGTGTGTGTGTGTGTTTGTTTTAGAGATAGGGTCTTGTTTGTTTGTTTGTTTTAGAGATGGTGCCTTGCCAGGGCACAATGGCTCATGCCTGTAATCCTAACACTTTGGGAAGCCAAGTTGGGTGGAATGCCTAAGCTCAGCAGTTCGAGACCAGCCTGGGCAACATGGTGAAACCCTGTCTCTACTAAAAATACAAAAAATTAGCCAGGATTGGTGGCGTGCACCTGTAGTCCAAGCTACTCAGGAGGCTGAGGCATGAGAATTGCTTTAACCCTGGAGGCAGAGGTTGCAGTCAGCCAAGATCGCGCCACTTCACTCCAGCCTAGGCAACAGAGCGAGACTCTGTCTCCAAAAAAAAAAAAAAAAGAGCGGGCAGTGGGGAGGTCTTGCTATGTCACCCAGGCTAGTCTTGAACTCCTGGGCTCATGCAATCTTCCCATCTCAGCCTTGAGTAGCTGAAATTACTGGTGCATAGCTGGTTGTTGGCTTCTTCTTTTTTGTTTTGTTTTGTTTGGTTTGGTTTGGTTTGGAGATGGAGTTTCACTCTTGTTGCCCAGGCTGGAGTACAGTGGCGTAATCTTGGCTCACTGCAACCTCCACTTCCCAGGTTCAAGCAATTCTCCTGCCTTAGCCTCCCAAGTAGCTGGGATTACAGATGGCCACCACCACATCTAGCTATTTTTTTGTATTTTTAGTAGGGACAGGGTTTCACCATGTTGGCCAGGCTGGCCTTGAACTCCTGGACTCAGGTGATCCACCCACCTCAGCCTCCCAAAGTGCTGGGATTACAGGCACGAGCCCAGCAGGTTGTTTGCTTCTTAACCAACTTAACCACCTCAGCCTCAAGTAGCTGGGATTACAGGTGCCTAGCTGGTTGTTGCTTCTTAACCAATTTAATCAAGTCATTCGTCTTTCCTCCTCTTCTCCAGCCCAATTCCTGAAGCATTCTAGGGTTTCATACAGTTATTTTGGGACTGATTCTTAAGAAGAGATGGTAATAGGATCTCCAGTGGGCCAGAGATGCTGTATTCTCCAGGGTTTGCTATGGAAGAGAATCATTTCTTTACAAAACATTCCTGCCCTGGAAACACTGAGATAACCAGTTAACATTGTATAAAGCTTAGTAACATTACAATTTCCTTTACAGAGTACAAATGTTTTCACTTCTATTACTCTACTTGATCTTCACACTGACCCCATGTAGTAGGCAATGCAGGTATATTACCACTATTAGCCCATTTGGTAGATAAGGAAACTGAGCTTTAGTAGACTCAGCCCATGTGGTCAATTTTTAACCAAATTGAGGCTAGATGGAAAGTCTGCTGAGTCCTAATTCTAGGATGGTATTCCCCAGAGGCTTGGGGTGTACCACATGGCTTGATCTTGCCTCCTTTCTGTCCCTAAAGTCACAGGTTGGTTATCTAGGGAAGCACCGTAAAGAAAGTTCCAATTGGCCAGCTCCTGACAGGTACTCAATGGCTTGACCTGAGCCAGGCAAGTAGCAGCTAACTTCTAGAAGCAGCAGCTGGAGGAACAAGAAATCTGGCACTGTATGCCTTATTGGAACACCAAGACCACTGGGAGTGGCCACCTGAGGTCTTAAATTGCAGGGGGCTGGAATGGCTTTGGCCATGGGCACTAGTCTATATGGGTACAGGAAAACATGGACCTGCAAAAGTATCAGGAAAAGCCAGATGTAGCCTCAGAGGTAGAGCCTCCTAGGAAAGTAGGAGAGACACTCAGATTGGGAGCCCCAACTGTCATGCTTCCCTCCTCACCAGCCAGTCATACAAACCTGGGAGGCTGGGCAGGCCAGGCAGCTGCCCCAAGCAGCGCCAGCCCCACAGGAGCAGACAAGTCCATCTGCAGGGTCCCCAGCCTGGTGTTCAATCACTCTGCATTATTAATAGGCGATGACTAACCGGCTGCTGCTGCAGAGCCAGGACTGGGCAGGCACGAGGGAATCCCAGGGGATCACACGCAGCAGGGCCTGCGCGCACACATTCTGAAGCAAGGCAAGGAGCAAACAGCTAGCCCCAGCTCCTTCTCTGTTCCTGCCTGCCATGGCACTGTGACTGAAGGGCCAGTCTCCACAGTCCACCTCCACACAGAGTCCTCACCAGGCTCAAAAACCCACATAGTCACGCAGCCCCCAGCTCACACCAGCTCACACGTGGAGAGTCACCAGCAGAGCCTCGCACACACGGTACAGCTTCCCACTAACACCCCGAAATGTCACGCCAACATTTACACACAGTCACACCCACACACCAACACACACCAGCTGCATTTACACAGACACCCACACCAACACTCACCGAGACTGAGCCCAACCCAAACAGAGGAGCTCAGTGACAAGGACAACCAATGCTGCCCCTTCCCACCCCTGCAGGCCTCCTCCTCTCACTCCCCTCAACAGGGAAGGAAACCAGCCCGTCAGAGGCCATGCGGGGCAGGCAGCGAGCAGAGAGGGCAGGGGGTGAGGGGAAGGAAGACAGTGTGAAACACAGTGTTAGTCAGAGCAGTGGAGCAGTTGGGGGGAACTGGACGCTATCCCTGGTCGGGGGAAAAGACCATTCATGCCATGCAAAATGTGGGGGACGTGGAACCAGGAACCCTCAAGGCTGAGAAGTGAGGGAGGGGATGGCACCTTTCCCGGAGCAGCCAGCATGGAGCAGCCCCCAAACTGCTATGAACTGATGATTTGCATGAGGTCTGGACTGATCTCAGGCAGCTCCGCATCTCCCAAGGCCATGCCCCCCACCCCTGGGAACCCACCCCGCTGGCTGCCACTGGAGGTCTCACCCCCAGCCCCCCTCCCCAAACTTGAGGGGCCCTGTCCAGGGAGCTGACAGTGAGCAGAGCGTAGCATGTCATGGGATGGTGTTTTCCATGGATTTTCAGGAGACCAAGAAACTAAATCAAAGAGAAAAAACAAGGGAGGGGAGGGAAAAGAACAAAATAAAGCAATAGAAATAAGCAGCCTGGCATCGGGGCTGGTCTAACCAGAGCCGATGAACATGGGGCCTGCCCCCAGGTCTCTCTGTCCAGGAATCTGAATTCAGGAGTTAGGGACTACAGCGGGGACAAGCCAAATTCCTCAATTTCCATTTGTCTTTTGTATTTCAGTTTGGACCAAAAAAGAAACAAAAGGGAAAGAGGGAAACTAAAAGAGAAGCAAAATCTAAAGATTGTCCAGGACGCAAAAAACAATTGGAAGAGCAAAACAACCAAAAAACCAAACTGGGAGAGGAAACAAAAGAGGGAGAATCGAACAGTTAAAAAAACCCACGGCAAACCAAACGGTAAGACAATTAGAGTGATATCTACCAGATAATGCAGTTTGTTTACCATAGCGTGTCCAATCCCTGCGTGCTTCACCGGAGATATGGGGGGATGGGGAGGAGGGGGGTGTCAAAAAACAACAACAAACACAACAACAAAAGAACAGAACGAAAAGAAAAGAAAAATAAAATGACCAACTGTGAAACTCAAGGAAGGAGGAAAAAATATATATCCATATATATTTGGTTGTTTGTTCCAACCCTCCCACCTTAGGTTCAGCGAAAGTATTTGTTTAAAGAAAATTAAATTATAATGGGGGGAGGAGAAATAAAACACACATAAAAATTAAGTCCCTTCTTCTCCCCATCCCTACCCCGCCCCTCCTCTGGATTCCTCTTCCCCCCCATCCCCTCCCCGAAGAAGAGCTGTCTGCAGAGAAGGGGAACAGTTAGAGACCTTGGTTAGTAAAGAAGAAAACAACAAAAGAACTGGACCAAGAAACCAAAGACTTAAAGATGGCCGACATTCCGCAGATGAGACAGAAAGGTTAGTTCGGTTTTTCACTCATACCTTGCCCCACCTGTCCCTGCCCATCCCTTGGTCCCCTGGGTTATAAGCGTGTTAGTAACACACACAAAGTCGGCAACGGGGTTTTCCAACAGAGGGTGAGAGAGGGAAGGCAGGGGATTAAGAAGCAGACCCAATTATGCAGTATTAGTAAGTCCTATCAGCTGAAATGTTAGAGAGTTCAGGGGAAGGAAGGGAGGGAACAAGGGCTGTGAGGAGGGATGGGCTATTGGTTGAAGCCATGGACTTAAGGGTTTATTGACTAACTGATCAACCAGATGGCTTTCCAGAGAACTGGCTAAAGAGCAAGTTGGTGCTGGCCAACTGGCTGACCAGTGGCCATGCCGGGTTAATGGATTAACCAGTTGGTGATGGGCCAGCTGGCTATCAGGCTGGGAGAAGAGTGGGCATCACTCCTGGAGAATCAAAGGACTGGCAAGAATGAGAGGCAATTTCATTTGGAGGCAAAAGAAAGGGGTTCCCAAGGAGCATAGGAGGGGCCATGGATGCCTGCTTTTCCTGGGGATGGAAAATATGCAAATCGATCCAGGGAGTCACTGAGGAGAGGGGCAGCTCCTCTGTTTTTGTTTTTGTTTTTTTTTTTCTTCTCATCCTTAAGAAAGGAAGAGAGAGTGAGTCGCCACCAGAACAGGGAAAAGGAAATGTTGCCCTCCACGGGCTGGCAGATGGCTCACACATTATATCATTATTCCAGACCCTCCTCCCTCTCCTCCCCATCTCCCACCCATAGCTGACTCCTCCCACGTGTCCACCTTGACTTTTCAGAACTTTCCCCAAAAGTTCTCCAGGCTCTTCAATCACCCCAACCCCATTCTCTTACTCTCTGGGCTGCTGTCCCTCCCAGAATCAAGTGCCCACCACCACCACCCCTACCAGTCTCTAGAATTGGTAAGGCCATCCCAGCAGCACAGCCTCCTTTCATGTACACCCCTGAGTCTCCACTCCCCACAGCCAGCACCAGAAATTCACTCCCTTACACCCATAAAAAGGAACCTCTAAAATCCCTAACTTTTCCCTAAGCTATAAGCCCACTCTTTCTACTCCAATCTCTAGTGTCCCCACTCTCGTGTGGTTCTAAGTTCATTTTCTCTTCTCATTGCCACAGACAGCAGCAACAACCACCTTCCAAATTACCCCTGTCTTTGGGGAGGACATGTCAGAGGCACTGAGGCAGCTTTACTTAAGAGTATTAGAGATGGAGGGACATTACTGCTTGATGCCTGTTAAATATTAAACTGCACTCCAGAGAGTGTGATTGTGAGAAGGAGAGGTATTCTAGGGACAGATCCATTAGTTAGAGAGTTGTTATAACCAGTGGGCACAGGACTAATTCAGTAAGATAATGAATAAGGGCCTCGTATAATTAAAAATAACAGAATTCAATATTTAGCAGCCAGAAGAAGTGCTGAATAACCAATATTAATTATTAGCGATGCAGAAGCAGTTTACATAGCAAGAGAAGAGTCTAATTGCAGGTGCAGTGATGGGAGCCAGGGGATAGCGTGTGATAAGAGGATTAGTACTGGCTTCTGGTAGGACTGTCATGAAATGAAGAGGCCAACTAGTCAGAACAAGGAACAATTAGCTTCAGGGCAGCTAAATAACCAGGCCCAAAAAGGTAAGTGTTGTCTAGTATCGCTGCACTAGTCGAACAAGGCAGGAAGAAAAAGGTATTGGAGGTAAAAACCCAATTACTACTCTTTGAGTTAGAACTGGTTATGGAGAATAAAATAAGATTCAAAAGTTTTCAACTTTATGAAGAAGATTCCATTTTTAACAAGTAGAACAGCAAATTAAGAATCAGGATTGAAGGCCAGGTGCAGTGGGTCATGCCTGTAATCCCAGCTCTTTGGGAGGCCGAGGCAGGTGGATCATGAGGTCAGGAACTCGAGACCATCCTGGCTAACACAGTGAAACCCCATCTCCACTAAAAATACAAAAAATTAGCCAGGCGTGGTGGCGGGCACCTGTAGTCCCAGCTACTTGGGAGGCTGAGGCAGGAGAATGGCGTGAACCCGGGAGGTGGAGCTTGCAGTGAGCCGAGATCACACTGCACTCCAGCCTGGGCGACAGAGCGAGACTCTGTCTCAAAAAAAAAAAAAAGAATCAGGATTGAGAAGAAAGAGATGTGAGTTCTAACCCTTGGGCCTTCCACTAATTTGATGAGAGATCCAGGCTTCCTCTTAAAAATAGCAGGGTTGGAGTAGATGAGATGGGGCCCCTTTAGACCTAGGGATTAAGGATCCAGACCCAGTCCAATGGAGATCATGCTTATGGGGGCAATTGTTGTGAAATACTAGAATGCAGCTTCCACTGGAACCCATTCCTGGTGGCCTGGGACACAGCACAGGGAAGGGGTACACAGCAGCCCAGGCCTTCCCAATGGCCAGGATCTGGAGAGCTGAGGCTTCAGACTAACAGATGAGCAACAAAGGCTTTATCCCACTCATAGAAACAGCTAGAGAGCTCCTGGAGCCTGGGAGCGCAAGCATGACAACACATGATGAATAAGAAGGGGGCCGGGCGCGGTGGCTCAAGCCTGTAATCCCAGCACTTTGGGAGGCCGAGGCGGGCGGATCACGAGGTCAGGAGATTGAGACCATCCTGGCTAACACGGTGAAACTCCATCTCTACTAAAAATACAAAAAATTAGCCGGGCGTGTTGGCGGGTGCCTGTAGTCCCAGCTACTCAGGAGGCTGAGGCAGGAGAATGGCGTGAACCTGGGAGGCGGAGCTTGTAGTGAGCCGAGATCGCGCCACTGCACTCCAGCCTGGGGGACAGAGAAAGACTCCGTCTCAAAAAAAAAAAACAAGGGCATCAGAGTCACAGAGGGGAGAAGTCACGCATCATATCATGTGGTCATTTTTACCAAGTCTTTCTGACTCAAACACCAGCTCTAGGAATTCACCAGGCAGAAAGGAGAGCCTCGGGACAAAACTATATCCCATCCCCACCTTGAAATCTGAGTGTAGCTCCAGCCCTGCTCAAGAAAGCCAAGAGGGAATATTTACACAAATCACAAAAATCTGGGGTGAAGACAATCTGTGGAGCTTGAGTAAGAGAAGTTCAGGACAAAGAGAAGAGGAACCCACTCCACTTGCACCCATTTTTCAGAGATACAAGCAAAACATTGAAATGGCTTCAAGATTTGAGAACATCCAAGAATGACAGAAGCACAGGACAAACCCCAGCCTCCTTTGCATTTTGTGCCAATGACAACAACCAGGCCCTCGCTTGGAGGCAAAGGAACAGAGTGGTTTCAAAGTCAGACTTCCAACTCTACCACTTCCTAACTGGATAACCTTGAGCAAGTTCTTTAACCTTCTGCGTCTTGTTTTTCTCATCAGTAAAATGTGAATAATATCTGCACCTCAGAGAGTTGTCATAAAAATTAGGTGAGATAGCAAACAGAAATGAGATTCTTGAGGCCAGGGGCTAGTGGGGGGAGACGTTACAGTGCAATTTGAGAAACGCTGTGACAGAAAGATAAAGTCCTGAGGAAATTCAGAGGAAGGACCAGGAGAGGTGTTCTTCTGGTCTTATAAAGTGAATTAGGCTCAGGCACAGTGGCTCACGCCTGTAATCCCAGCACTTTGGGAGGCTGAGGTAGGCGGATCACTTGACGTCAACAGTTCAAGACCAGCCTGGCCTTGAAACCCCATCTCTACTAAAAATACAAAAATTAGCCGGGCATGGTGGCAGGAACCTGTAATCCCAGCTACTCAGGAGGCTGAGGCAGGAGAATCGCTTGAACCTGGGAGGCAGAGATTGCAGTGAGCCAAGATTGCGCCACTGCACTCCAGCCTGAGAGACAAAGTGAGACTCTATCTCCAAAAAAAAAAAAAGTAAGAAAGTGAATTGTGAATTGGAAGGTTTTTTTCCAAGAGGAAAAGAAGTAGTTCAGTGCTCACATGAAGTAGTTAGATCTGCTACTTTTGGACATGGGTCCTCGTGTCCAAAACCTTACCAGTTGCCTTCAAGAAAGAGATCAAATGGATCAGAGAAAAACTACTAGGAAAACAACTACAAACACTCAATAGTTGCAGGTATTAAGCAACCAATTTGCTTACCACCTAGAAGTACAGATAAGGAATGAATACAAATATTGACAACACAGGCAGAATGTGATAAGAGGTATCAAATACACGTTTCCAAGGCCTCAAAGAACATAGCAAAGAAGGAAGGCTGGCTGGAGGAAGGGGTCAAGGAAGGATTTTTGAAGACGGTGGCATTTAAGCTGGGCCTGAAGGATTGAAAAAAATACAACTAATTCGTGCCAGGCACTGTGTTGAGTGTTTTAAGGCAATACCCCAGTTAGTCATCAAAACGCTCATTCTCACTTTGCTGATGAGGAGCTGAAGCTCACAGAAGTTGTATAACTTGCCTAAAAGCACTCAAACTATTGGCAGAGCTGGGATTTGAACCTGGTCTTTCTGACTCAAACCTCAGATCTAGGGTTTCACCAGGCAGAAAGGAGGGCAAATAAGTGGTGTCTGTAGGAGAACTGTGAAAACAAAGGGAAAAACTAAGAAAGTTGGCATGGATGAGTATGGAGAACAGCACAGCAGGCCCTGAGACAGGGTGTACGCCATGCCAGAGAGGGAGAGAGGCCCGGGCAGGAAGGAGAGGAAAGGAATCTAATTGCCTGATGGACTCCACCCCGGGGACTCCATCCTTAGGGGAATGCGTTCCTAGGGAATGCATCCCAAGACTCCCAGGGGTCTCCCCATCCTTAATGACTCCATCCTTGGGGACTGCATGCTTGGGGACTCCATCTTTGGGGGGGGGCTACACTCTTGGTAGACTCCATCCTTGAAGACTGCATCCTCGGCGGACTCCAACCTTGGGGACTGCATCCTTGGTGGACTCCAACCTTGGGGACTCCATTCTTGGGGATTCCATCTTTGGGTATTCCATTCTTGGGGACTCCATCCTTGGCAGATTCCATCCTTGAGGACGCATCTTTAGAAGACTCTGTCCCTGGGGGACTCCATTATTGGGGACTCCATCCTTGGCAGACTCTATTCTTGGGGACTGCATCTTTAGGGGACTCCATCCTTGGGGACTTCATCCCTAGAAGAATGCATCCTTAGGAGACTCTATCCTTGGGGACTGCATCCTTGGGGACCACATCTTTGAGGGACTCCATCCTTGGGGACCACATCTTTGAGGGACTCCATCCTTGAGAACTGCATCCTTGGGGACTCCATTTTTGGGCCCTGGAGGAGCTCCTGAAAGCCTCTGCACCAAGGAGAGGAGTTATCCAAGCTGGGCAGGAGGAAGCACCATGTGATATTTTGATAGCCAGCTTGTCTTCCAAATTTGGTGCTGGCTAATGAGGAAATGGGTTTGCACACTGCTTGCATGGTGGTGGGAGGCAGTTGGGAAGCATACTGGGTATGGGAGGAGAGTGGGCCCAGGATTTAAAATAGACCTCAGGGAATCCTCAGAGGTAATAATTCCTGCCAAGATCCTCCAAGAGATACCTCCGGTCACAGTGCCCTCAAGGGCTGGATTTGAAAGGAGAGAGAGGAGAGAGTGAGACACTGTCTCATCAGGTGCCCCTGGTCCTAACTGCTATGTTCTGAGAGCCTCTAGATGATTCCAGGGATAATTACCAAGTCCAAGGGAAAAAGGGAAATTCTGCCTCCTTCCAGGCTTTGGAGCTGGCCTTTGACCCACTCTCATGGCTGCAGAAGCAAAGGGAATGGAGACCCCTCAGTGCTGGTTCTCAGGCAGGTCCTCCCCAGAAGGCCATCTCCCTGGCCATTCTAATCAAATGAGAAAAATAACCTGGAAGCCACACTGTTCTCAGATCCTGGCACTCTATCCTGTAAGGCTGAAGACAGATGTCATTTCTCCCTGTCCTTGCTCCTGGCCCACAAAACCTAGGGGAGACAGAATATTGATTCAAACCACTCTACCCATCATCACCCTTCTTATCACATAAGTGTTGTTCCAATCCCAGGATGTCACCCAGACACTATAGAAACTTGATTGAGGCCGGGTGTGGTGGCTAACACCTGTAATCCCAGCATTTTGGGAGGCCAAGGCAGGAGGATCATTTGAGGTCAGGAGTTCGAGACCAGCCTGGCCAATATGGTGAAACCCCATCTCTACTAAAAATACAGAAATTAGCTGGGTGTGGTAGTGGGCACCTGTAATGCCAGCTACTCGGGAGGCTGAGGCAGGAGAATCATTATAACCCGGGAGACAGAGGTTGGAGTGAGCCGAGATCACGCCACTGCACTCCAGCCTGGATGATAGATCAAGACTCCGTCTTTGAAAAAAAAAAAAAGACAAGAAAGAAAGAGAAAGAAAGAAAGGAAGGAAGGAAGGAAGGAAGGAAGGAAGGAAGGAAGGAAGAAAGAAAGAAAGAAAGAAAGAAAGAAAGAAAGAAAGAAAGAAAGAAGAAAGAAAGAAAGAAAGAAAGAAAGAAAGAAAGAAAGAAAGAAAGAAAGAAAGAAAGAAAGAAAACTTGGTTGAGCAGGGCTTCTCCATGTTGGCACTACTGACATTTGGGGTCAGATAATTATTTGTTATGAGGGCTGTCCTGCCAACTGTAGGGTGTTTAGCATCATCCTGGCCTCTACCCATGAGGTAACAGTGGCACCCCCAAGTTTTGACAACCCAAAATGTCTCCAGATGTTGCCAAATGTCTCCTGGAGAGCGCAACATGATTGAGTGACTGAGAAACACCGCTCGAGGGACACAGGATCCAATAAATTACTCTTTGAGGCCAGGAAAAACAGGGCCTGGTGAGGATGAACTTGGCCATAGCCTAGGCCTTGAGTGAGGGCAGTGGAGCCAGAGCATGGCTCTGAGGCTGACCTTCCCCTAGTAGCCGTGATGACCAAAACAGGGCTGCTTGTCTGAAGCTCCAACACTTCACATTTATGGGTGTGGACTGCAGTCAAGAAATTCCCCAGAATCCAGCCGGGCGCGGTGGCTCACACCTGTAATCCCAGCACTTTGGGAGGCCGAGGCGGGCGGATCATGAGGTCAGGAGATCGAGAGCATCCTGGCTAACACGGTGAAACCCCGTCTCTACTAAAAATACAAAAAAATTAGCCGGGTGTGGTGGCAGGCACCTGTAGTCCCAGCTACTCTGGAGGCTGAGGCAAGAGAATGGCGTGAACCCGGGAGGCGGAGCTTGCAGTGAGCCGAGATCATGCCACTGCATCCAGCCTGGGCGACAGAATGAGACTCTGTCTCAAAAAAAAAAAAAAAAAAAAAAA